>NC_053500.1:90434077-90514077 GCF_905171775.1 Rana temporaria | reverse complement strand
TCTCTCGCTCTCTCTCGCTCTCTCTCTCTGTGTCTCTCTCTCTCTCTGTGTGTGTCTCTCTCTCTGTGTGTCTCTCTCTCTCTCTCTCTCTCTCTGTGTGTGTGTCTCTCTGTGTCTCTCTCTCTGTGTGTGTGTGTGTGTGTGTGTGTGTGTGTGTGTGTCTCTCTCTCTCTCTCTCTCTCTCTCTCTTCCCCCCCTTTACACTTAAAAAAAAAAAAAAAAAAAAAACGTGGATCCTTTTTATTCCTATTACAAGGAATGTAAACATCCCTTGTAATAGGAATCAGTGTGACAGGTCCGCTTTATGGAGAGATATGGGGTCAATAAGACCCCACATCTCTCCTCCAGGTTTACAAGCATGAAATCGGTGAAAAAAGAATCACCGATCACATGCCGACAGCCGCGATTGCGGCTTTGTTTACTTCTGGGTACCGGGCGCGTCGCGCCCGGTCCTCCGACGGTAATAGAGATGACTGTGACCGTCTGGTCATCTCTATGGTTCTGCAGCGGACGCCAACCGATTCGCTCTTCGGGCCCCCGATGGCACGGGAGAGCCCAGAGAAGCACCGGATGGCGGCGGGAGGCGTCCCCTCCTGCTGCCTATAAGAACGATCAAGCGGCGGAACCGCCGCTTTGATCGTTCTTATGGTGCAGAGAATCGGGGGCTGAAGACGGGGATATCTGAATGATGCCTGTAGCTGCAGGCATCATTGAGATATCTATATACAAAATAAACGCTCAATAATTAACATCTCTAGTTAGATGCATATAGAAGTACGAATTAAATTAATAACAAGCTGATTAGTGAAAAATATGTGAGCAGAAAAATCAAGTGACAAAAAAGCTCCACAATATAGTCCAAAAACAACAAGTGTTATAGATCCAAAAAATTATAGAAGAATATGTAAAAAATAATAAATAATAAATCAGTGCCTCTTGATTGGCGCGATTGGAACACAGTCTCTGAAAATTGCTTGCACAAAATGCTTCAATGGATGTTCATGCACAGTAGTCTTGATATTCCTACAGCCACCACCATAAGATATACTGTCACCCGATGTGCTCTTGCAAAAGTATGTGCTTACCAGAAATTGTAGACCACTTTAACTAAAAAGTAGGTCAAACAGGGCTGGACAGGTTAAGTGCCTGCTCACTGTGGGTCACACTTGGAATCTGCCACAATACTTGATTCGATTGGATTCCCAGCAATTGAATTCATGAAAACAGGAGAAATAATATAGTGTAATGCCGTTTTATTAAAACAATCTAAAAACCATCTGATGGCCTCTTACTTGTGGTAGTGCCTGCCCGGCACTAGGACTGCAAGCGTGGTAAGTCTGCCCAATGGGGTCTCGTGTGCCGCTGCGGTGGTTTGAATGGGGACTCGTCCTGCAATGCTCTAGGAGCGGGATCAGCTGGTGGGTAGTGAGGCCTGCTGATAAAGGAGGAGGATTGGTTATCCTTGATCGCAAGTACTACTACAGTGAGATGCAAGCACAACTAGAAGACACCAAAACTTATCGACGCATGAAAGGAGATCCAACCCCAAGATTAAAAGAAGAACTTTCCACTTGGGTTAATGAAGGATTAAATAACCAAATACTTGCATCACAAGAAGCTAAGTACATGGTCCCTCATGCCCCTCGAGTTCCGGTACTATATACGGTACCCAAAATTCACAAAAATATGGAGAAACCCCCAGGAAGACCCATCATCAGTGGGATTGGCTCGTTATTCTCAAGATTGGGAGAGTACTTAGATACTTTCCTGAAACCCTTAGTATGCATGACCCCTTCCTATCTCAAAGATAGCCGAGATTTGATAGTTGACATCCAAGGAGTAGAAATATCAGAGTCCACCATTATGGCTACAGTAGATATTGAGTCTCTGTACACAAATATTCAACATAAAGATGCCATAGGAGCACTTAATTGGGCCCTGAATGATGAAGCAAAACTCAAATCAGATCAAATTCAATATCTGCTGCAAGGATTGGAGCTAGCCATGACCAATAATTTTTTTTGGGCAAATGAACACTACTACACCCAAGTGGGTGGAGTAGCTATGGGTGCCCGCTATGCACCCAGCGTGGCAAACATTGTCCTGAACAAATGGGAATATGAGAACATTTTCCATCAGAGACACAAGGCACTCAAGTTCTACAAACGATACATAGATGACGTGATCATTTTCTGTGAGGGATCGGAATCTGATCTACGTCAATATGTTATCTATATGAACCAAAACAATTATGGGCTCAAATTTGCAGCTGAGATCAGTAATTCATCAATTAACTATCTCGACCTAACCATTAGGAAGAAAGGAACACAATTGGAGACGCGCACATATTTCAAACTGACAGATCGGAATGGATTTGTGCCAATATCAAGCTGTCACCATCCTAGATGGCTAGGTGCCATACCTAAGAGCCAGTATATGAGACTAAAGAGAAACTGTACAACTGATCAAGACTACCAAATACAAGCAGAGCAGCTTACGGCTAAATTTACAGAAAAAGGGTATAGTGAGAAAACACTGAAGAAAGTTAAAAAACAAGTCTCCCAAATAGAAAGGCAAACTCTCTTACACACCAATCCAAAAAATACACAACAGAGAGAAGTGGCACTTATCTCGGGGTTTAACAGACAGTATAAACAAGTGGAGAACATCTATAAGAAACACTGGTCCATATTGTTAAAAGATCAAGATTTACAAAGCTGTATCTCAGACACACCAAAATTCATATATCGAAAAGCACCAGGGTTGAGAAATCAGGTGGCACGCAATGTACCAGACCCACCCAAAAAAACACTAACATTCCTCGACATACCAGGATTCCACTATTGCAAAAGATGTAAAGCTTGCAAAACGACAAATATCAATACTCCTAGAAAACGTACACAATTTCAATCATATGTGACGGAAGAGACTTTTCAGATCAAACCACTGATCACATGCGACTCAGACCATATAACATACGTGATAGAATGTCCTTGTCCACTGCAATATGTGGGGAGAACTACGCGAAAATTGAGAGTAAGAATCAATGAACATCTGTCTAACATTCGAAATGATGTCTCAAATCATAGCGTACCAAGGCATTTTACCAGTCATCAAAATAATGATCCGTCACTGTGCACTTTCTACGGCATTGATAAGGTATCCAGACACTGGAGAGGAACTCGTATGACTCGGAGCATATCACAAAATGAAACCATGTGGATACACAAAATGCAGAGTATGCACCCCAAGGGGTTAAATATAGAATTGGATCTGAACTGCTTTCTGGCCAATGATTAAAGATCCATACTAATTTATGTCTGCTATATGTGTAGCAGATAATAGATTAGATATTAACATCATCTGGCAGATCATGTTGGTTATAATAAGATCAGATCCAGTTTTATTCTATCCACTGGTCCATATCTATGGTTCTATTAAAATCACCATTTCGTGTAATACCCTTTCCAATACACTAGATGGCAGTAACAATATCCATTAACTCACTAGAAATTTATTTTCCCTAATATTTCTTAACATATTAATTTTAAATACATGTTTTTACAATCCAAGTGTATAATATAATACATTATCATGGGTATTACCAACACATTCGCGATGCATATATGTTTCATTATGCAAATTAGTCCAATTAGGTATTCTTACAAATCTGTATTAAAATACCTAAGTGCGATCGTGTAACCCATTACAGCTACTCACATGCCGTTTTGCAGTTCTTTGTAAAATTGTATTGCATTGGCTAGTTGTATGCCACTATATGACAGTAAGGAAATTTTAAATGAATGTCTGGAGGCGGGACGCAGCGCGGCGTTAGGACTGCATGCGTTGGAATCATCTGCCTACTAACCCCTCCCACTAGTCCCGTCCAGACTACATATACCATCATACCCTGCGGTCAGACACGCCCCCCTGATGACGTGTCTAACACGAAACATATGCCGGCGGCGAGTCTGACACAAACACCCACCAGCTGATCCCGCTCCTAGAGCATTGCAGGACGAGTCCCCATTCAAACCACCGTGGCGGCACACGAGACCCCATTGGGCAGACTTACCACGCTTGCAGTCCTAGTGCCGGGCAGGCACTAGCACAAGTAAGAGGCCATCAGCTTGTTTTTAGATTGTTTTAATAAAACGCATTACACTATATTATTTCTCCTGTTTTCATGAATTCAATTGCTGGGAATCCAATCGAATCAAGTATTGTGGCAGATTCCAAGTGTGACCCACAGTGAGCAGGCACTTAACCTGTCCAGCCCTGTTTGAGCTACTTTTTAGTTAAAGTGGTCTACAATTTCTGGTAAGCACATACTTTTGCAAGAGCACATCGGGTGACAGTATATCTTATGGTGGTGGCTGTAGGAATATCAAGACTACTGTGCATGAACATCCATTGAAGCATTTTGTGCAAGCAATTTTCAGAGACTGTGTTCCAATAGCGCCAATCAAGAGGCACTGATTTATTATTTATTATTTTTTACATATTCTTCTATAATTTTTTGGATCTATAACACTTGTTGTTTTTGGACTATATTGTGGAGCTTTTTTGTCACTTTTGATTTTTCTGCTCACATATTTTTCACTAATCAGCTTGTTATTAATTTAATTCGTACTTCTATATGCATCTAACTAGAGATGTTAATTATTGAGCGTTTATTTTGTATATAGGTTTTTCTGGTATATTAATTGTACCACACTTTCTTGCCACACTGGGAACAGTACCAGAGGGTGTCCCAAGTGGCAAACTTTTCACTAATTTAGCGCCCTCTCTCACACCTACATTCTATTGCTCAAATTACACACTATTTGTTCTAGAGGAGCTGCTCACAATTAATTAATTAATTGCACAGAGTGATTGCACTAATTCACATCCAGTATTTTGGCGCGGAATCACACCTCATCTTCAATCATTGAGATATCACCGCTCAAACTGGAGGACGTCCCAGGGACGTCCTTGGTGGGAAAGAGGTTAAAATCTCCATAGGCGTTGTTTAAAAAAATCTACAGGTTGCATGTCTTGAGTTACAGAGGAGGTCTAGGGCTAGAATTATTGCTCTACCAATCGCGGCGATACCTCACATATGCGGGCGCAAGCTCGTCGGGACGTGGCACGTTTTCTGGCTCCTAACTTTTTTAGCTGGCTCCTAGATTCCAAGCAAATTTGTCAACCCCTGGCCTATGCCATCTTTATGTAGAGCAGCAATTATTTTTTTCAGATCCTCAGAGTTCTTTGCTACTCATAGCAAAGAACTCTGAGGATCTGAAAAAAATAATTGCTGCTCTACATAAAGATGGCATAGGCCAGGGGTTGACAAATTTGCTTGGAATCTAGGAGCCAGCTAAAAAAGTTAGGAGCCAGAAAACGTGCCACGTCCCGACGAGCTTGCGCCCGCATATGTGAGGTATCGCCGCGATTGGTAGAGCAATAATTCTAGCCCTAGACCTCCTCTGTAACTCAAGACATGCAACCTGTAGATTTTTTTAAACAACCGTGCCATGTTGAACTTCCAGTGATCAGTATGAGAGAGTGAGAGCAATAACACCAAATTTAACACCCCTGCTCCCCATTCACACCTGAGACCTTGTAACACTAACAAGTCACATGACACTGCGGAGGGAAAATGGCTAATTGGGCCCAATTTGGCCATTTTCACTTAGGGGGTACTCCTTTTGTTGCCAGCGGTTAAGACAGGGTTTGACAAATTTGCTTGGAATCTAGGAGCCTGCTAAAAAAGTTAAGAGCCATAAAACGCACCCCGTCCCGACGTGAGCAGCATATGTAAACGGTGTTCAAACCACACATGTACAGGAAATTCAGGAGATGGAGCAGATACATAAAGAGTCAATTGACCGTAAAATAATGGAGGAGCTAACAAAAAAGCGAGAGTTATTGAAGAATCTGTTGGAACAAGAGACAAATAGGGTATTCTTAAAAACAGCTAAAAAAACAATATGAATTCGGTAATAAGTCTGGGAGACTATTGGCAGAAGTATTTAAACCTAGACGAAATCGGAATTATATCGCAAAAATAAAAGACAAAAAGGGGACCCTGAAACATACAACTAGAGATATCAGTAAAAACTTCCTTGAGTACTATCAATCTTTATATAAATTTTAAGCGATAGTCAGGATAAAGAAGAACTACAGAATAGGAAAGAGAAAGTTGAACAATACCTCAAGAAAATAAAACTATTAGCTATTTCAGAAGAAGAGTCAGATAAATTAGAATGTGAGATATCGGAGGAAGAAATTCAGCAGGCAATTAAAAATAGTAAGAACGGAAAAAGCCCAGGACCGGATGGTTATACATCCCTGTATTATAAAAAATTTCTTGAAATACTAACACCTCATTATTATTTTTTTTGCTATATGAACTCCATTGGAGAGGGGATGAAAATACGTAAAGAAGCACTAGGAGCTCGTGTAACAATTTTACCAAAAGAAGGCAAGGATCCAACATTATGCTCAAGTTTTAGGCCAATATCCTTGATTAATGAAGACATAAAAATCTATGCTAGGATCTTGGCCGAAAGACTGAAACCATATATGCCAGATTGTATAGAGACAGACCAGGCAGGCTTTGTCCCCAGAAGGGAAACAAGGGATAATATATTAAGGACAATTTTGTTAATACATGAAGCTAAAAAGAGAAAGAAACCGGCCCTTTTCTTATCTGTAGATGCCGAAAAGGCCTTTGACAGAGTCAATTGGGAATATATGTTAGACACTGCATGGATTTGGCCTGAAATCACGAATGATGAGATGGATAGGGTCATTGTACTCAGATCCTACGGCTCAAATCCAGGTGAATGGGGCTCTGTCAGAGGCATTTAAGCTACATATAATGGGACACTCCAAGGATGCCCACTCTCCCATTTATTATTTGTGCTATCGTTGGAACCCCTTTTAGCCTCCATAAGAAAGAACCGAGAAATAAATGGTATCAAGGTAGCAGGGCAAGAACATAAGATAGCTGCTTATGCAGATATTATGTTATTCATAGCAAATTCTAGACAATCGCTCCCAAAAGTTATGGAAGAAATTGATGAATATGGAAAGATTTCTGACTTTAAAATAAATATGGAAAAAACAGAGATATTGAATATAGATACATCCCTAAAAGATAAGAGAATTAAAAGCATTGTTTCCCTTTATGTGGAGAGAAAGGGGACTGAAATATCTAGGAGTCTATCTATCAGTAATAACAGATTTATATCAAGATAATTATATCCCCCTCTTGAACAAAATCAAACAGGATTTGAGGGGATACCAGGCATACAGATTGTCATGGCTAGGAAGGATAGACGTAATTAAAATGATGACATTTCAGAAAGTTTTGTATATCTTCCAGAGCCTACCAATCTGTATCCCCAGGGCATATTTTAGAACCCTGAGAAGTCTAATACAAAAATTTGTTTGGAAGGGGAAAGGAAGTCGTATCTCATATAAAGCAATGAGTAGATCAAGAGAAAATGGGGGGGTACTACTTCCAGACCCCCAAAAATATTATGAAGCAGCAGTAATAAAAAGAGTTATAGACTGGGTCCATAATACATCACATAAGAAATGGATGTCCCTAGAAGAGAATATGAGTAAAACGGAGTTAGGTCAGATTATCTGGATCCCGAAAAAATATAGAGATCTCCCTAAGGCATCTGCCCCAATTTCAATAGAAACATTGAAGATATGGGATAAAGTAACTAAGGATACGAAAGGGAAAAACAACAGCCCATTGATGCCCTTAATGGGAAATAATTATTTCCCACCGGGGAAAAATAATAAACTGTACCTAAAGTGGACCCACCCAGATAGATTGAGGTTAAAGGATGTTTTAAAAGGGAATAGGCTATGCCAATTAGAAGAACTACGAGAGAATTATGGTACATCGCAGTGGGAAAGTTGGAGATATATGCAGCTCCAACATTTTACTGAATCCTGTCTAAAACCTTTACGAAGTGTTGAAAGATTAAATCCCTGGGAGAGACTGATAGACCAGGGAGGGATGAACAGAAAAGGGATGATTTCTAAAATATATAGGTTGCTGATATCTTCTGAGGATGTGTTAACACACCCTTTGGAAAAATGGGAGACAGAACTAAAACAAAAAGTCCCAGAGAGGTTGAAGAAGAGGGGTATGGACTATGTACATTCCACCTCAAAGGATACAAAGGTGAAAGAAATGAACTATAAATTATTGACCAAATGGTACTATGTCCCCACTAAAATGCATAAAATAAATCGCGATACATCGTCCCTGTGTTGGAGGGAATGTGGGGAAGAAGGAAATCGTGCTCATATCTGGTGGCAATGTAGACTTCTTCAAACATACTGGGTGGAGGTACTAGGCCTAATAAAAAAAGATAGAAGGGAAGGAGATAAGACTGGATCCCTGGAAATGCTTATTTCATGCTATGGAAGGTCAGAGGAAAGAATATAGAGCATCCCTTACCCAATTTCTATTAAATGCAGCGAAAGCATTAATCCAGAGATATTGGAGAATTAAGGATCCACCAGATACAAGATAAAAGAATGGTTTAGTGAGGTAGATAACATAAGAGTAATGGAGGAGCTAATAAGCTTCCAAGAAGATGCAGAAATAAAATTCCAGGAAATTTGGGGGAAGTGGATAAATTCTAAGCAATCCTCGATCTATCTGAAGATTATGGGGAGAGAAGAAAATTTACAGGCTGACACTTAGAGGGGAATTTTTTCCCTTCTTTCCTCTTTTTGCTCCCCCTCCTCTCTCTCCCCCTTCCCCCCCCCCCTTCTTTTTTTTTCCCCACATAATATGAAGTGATAGGGAGGACAGAAGGTCCACCACTTCACTTCCTTAAAAAGTATCGACAAATATATGGACACGGGGACAGGTACGGGGTACACTGTAAAGGGGGTAGTTTCCCCAGGGTTTGGAGAGGGGGAAAGGAGAGAAGGAAGGGGAAACCCCCCCCCCCCTTCTTTTTTTTCTTTCTGGTCTGATAAGAGAAACTTGGGTAATATGTATGTGTGTGTGTGTGTGTATGTGTATGAATGGGTTGGGTGCAGGGGGGGGAAGCAGGCACAGACTATATGGAAGTGCTTGGATAAAAACCCCCTCGCTCCTACTCCCTCTTTTTCACTAGGGTTTTATTTTCTCTCCTTTTTTGGGGCTAAATGAAGGGCGGAGGCAGAGGAGAGGAGAAGGGAATGTGCCCTAGTTTAAAGAATATCATCATAGAGGCAGTATTATAATGTTTTTTTGTAGTATGTAGTTTGTATATGTTATTGTTACATGTATGAAGAACTTGTGAATTTTTTAATGGTAGTTGATTTAAAAAAAAAAAAGTTTTTCTATCTATGTGAAAACAATAAAAATAATTTAAACAAACCACACGTGAGGTATCGCCGCGATTGGTAGACCGAGAGCAATAATTCTAGCCCTAGACCTCCTCTGTAACTTAAAACACGCAACCTGTAGATTTTTTTAAACGTCGCCTATGAAGATTTTAAAGGGTAAAAGTTTGTCGGCATTACACGAGCGGATGCAATTTTAAAGTGTGACATGTTGGATATGAATTTACTCGGCGTAACATTATCTTTCATAATATTAAAAAAAATGGGGATAACTTTACTGTTGTCTTATTTTTTTAATTAAAAAGTGTAATTTTTTCCCAAAAAAGTGCGCTTGTGAGACCGCTGCGCAAATACGGCGTGACAAAAAGTATTGCATCGATCGCAATTTTATTCTCTAGGTAGTTGGGATAAAAAATATATATAATGTTTGGGGGTTCTAATTAGAGGGAAGAAGATGGCAGTGAAAAATTACATTAGAATTGCTGTTTAACTTGTAATACCAACGGCAACCACCAGATGGCGCCAGCTCACACAAGGAAGACCTAAGGACTTTACAAAAAAAAAAAAAAAAAAATTTTAATTTTTTTTGCCCACCTTCCAAGCCAAGTCGCCAGGAGGCGACTGTCCTGGAGTTTTCGGGCCTCAAAAAATGATAGTACATCAGGATTGATTCATTTTCACATATACTGTATATACCATAGGTTGTGGACTCTAACTTATCTACAGACTAAAAAAATAAACACTGATTTGGGTTTTATTCACCAAGAAAATTTAGCAGAAGTATTTATTTGCAATATTTTATAACAAAGAAAAACGTATTTAAAAAAAAAAAATTGTACTGTCCTGGCATTTTATATTCTCAAGAAATTGGGTACAGTCAGTACATCAGGATTAATCAATTTTCAATTACAGTATCTCAAAGTGATTTGTAAATATTTTATTATATATTTTCACGTGTGAGTATGGTCACAGGGCTGTACTGTGCCGGGAATGCACAGCCTTGCACCGAGGGTCCATTTAATAGGAGCAGTCTGCCTCATGGGACCGCCCCTCTCCACCTCCCTCATGATGCTCATCCCACCCCCCTTGCACAGGCTCGGAGCGAGGAGCATTTCCATAGTGGAAGTCCACCGCCTGGGACCGCCCCTCCACCAGTGACAACACTGAAGAAATTGCACTTTTCTACAATGTAACGTAGTGAGTGTACAGCTTGTATAACAGTGTCGATTTGCTGTCCCCCTAAAATAATACACAGCCATTAATGTCTAAACCACTGGCAACAAAAGTGCATACACCCCTAAGAGAAAATGTCGAAATTGGGCCCAATTAGCCCCATTGTCATGTGACTCATTAGTTTTACAAGGTCTCTGGTGTGAATGGGGAGAAGGTGTGTTAAATTTGGTGTTCATGCCCTCACTCTCTCATACTGATGACTGAAAGTACAACATGGCACCTCATGGCAAAGAACATAATGGTGACCTAGGCTATAAGAAGATTACTAAGACCCTGAAACTGAGTTGCATCACAGTGCCCTAGACCATACAGTGGTTTAACAGGACATTTTCCACTCGGAACAGGCCTCGCCGTGGTCGACTAAAGACGTTAAGTGCACATGCTCGGCGTCATATTTGGTGTATGATGTACAAGTGCTGCCAGCATTGCTGCAGAGGTTGAAAGGGTGGGGAGGGTCAGCCTGTCAGTGCTCAGACCATACGCTCCATCAAATTGGTCTGCATGGCTGTCGTCCCAGAAGGAAGCCTCTTCTTAAGATGATGCACAAACCGTTTTCTGAGGACAAGCAGACTAACCACATGGCCGCCGCTCGGTAGCCTTTGTTTTGGGCTCCTGGCTCTATCTACACCCAGTGGTCATGCGCTTGTGTACTGTGGCATTGGCTGGTCTCAATCGGCTGCTCGGCGGCCTGTTTTTCTCTGAGATCCATGCACTGGCTATGGTCGGCGGCCATGTTTTTCTGGCCTCACTGTGTGGGCTTCTAGCTGCCTCCATGTTCTTAGTGCCATCACGCTCTAGCGACACTCAGCGGCCATGTTCTTGTGGCCCACGTTCGTTATTGGTCTCTAGTAGAGGTCGACCGATATATCGGCTGATTTTCGGGCATTTTTGAGAAATCGGCATCGGACGATTTTTATAAAAAAAAGGCCGATATTTCACTTGCCCGCTAGTGGTGCAACGGACCACCGTTGATTGGTGAATCGAACGTGTCACCCCTTTCGGATCCGCCGCGAATTGCCGCCGCGGCCATAGCGTTGGGAAAGGCCGCGGCTTCGGCCTAGCTCCGGAGCTGCGGCCATCTTGGTACACCCGGCGGCGCCCTCCTCTCTGTTTACACTGACAGAGGAGGAGGAGCCCGCGCTCGAGTGACACACACACACACAAGGCTGTCCGAGGTCTGTGAGGGGGAGCTTGTGTCTGCACTAAGGGGGGACTTGTGTCTGCACTAAGGGGGGGCTTGTGTCTGCACTAAGGGGGGGGGGGCGCTTGTGTCTGCACTAAGGGGGGGGGCGCTTGTGTCTGCACTAAGGGGGGGGGCGCTTGTGTCTGCACTAAGGGGGGGGGGGCGCTTGTGTCTGCACTAAGGGGGGGGCGCTTGTGTCTGCACTAAGAGGGGGGGGCGCTTGTGTCTGCACTAAGAGGGGGGGGGCGCTTGTGTCTGCACTAAGGGGGGGGCGCTTGTGTCTGCACTAAGGGGGGGGGCGCTTGTGTCTGCACTAAGGGGGGGGCGCTTGTGTCTGCACTAAGGGGGGGGGCGCTTGTGTCTGCACTAAGGGGGGGGGCGCTTGTGTCTGCACTAAGGGGGGGGGCGCTTGTGTCTGCACTAAGGGGGGGGGGCGCTTGTGTCTGCACTAAGGGGGGGGGGGGCGCTTGTGTCTGCACTAAGGGGGGGGGGGCGCTTGTGTCTGCACTAAGGGGGGGGGCGCTTGTGTCTGCACTAAGGGGGGGCGCTTGTGTCTGCACTAAGGGGGGGGGGCGCTTGTGTCTGCACTGAGGGGGGGGGCTTGTGTCTGCACTGAGGGGGGGGCTTGTGTCTGCACTGAGGGGGGGGCTTGTGTCTGCACTGAGGGGGGGGGCTTGTGTCTGCACTGAGGGGGGGGGCTTCTGTCTGCACTGAGGGGGGGGGCTTCTGTCTGCACCGGGGGGGGTCTACTGAGGGAGGGGACTATAGTTGGTGGGGGGGGTGTGACACCATTTTTTTGCACCAGTGCCACCATCCAGCGCCACCTGCCATCCAGCGCCACCTGCCAATGCCAACCCGTGCCATCTGCCAGTGCCACCTGTTAGTGCCACCTGCCAATGCCATCCAGTGCCACCTGCCAATGCCATCCATTGCCACCTGCCAATCAATGCCAACCAGTAGCGTGAAACGCGTCGGCCATTCTGTACCTGTTGTTTGCAGTGCCTGTATGTACTTTTTACATTAAAAGACCAACTTTATTTTAAGTCATTTTGAAGTGCGGCTGTCCAGAGTTCTTTTCGTTTTTTTGCTACAATCAGCATTGCCGGCACCCTGGTGGTTCAAACTACCCTTGATGACCTATGAGACTCACCTGGAGCGGTGAAAGAAATTGTCTGTGTCTGCACTAAGGGGGGGGGGGCGCTTGTGTCTGCACTAAGGGGGGGGGCGCTTGTGTCTGCACTAAGAGGGGGGGGCGCTTGTGTCTGCACTAAGGGGGGGGCGCTTGTGTCTGCACTAAGGGGGGGGCGCTTGTGTCTGCACTAAGGGGGGGGCGCTTGTGTCTGCACTAAGGGGGGGGGCGCTTGTGTCTGCACTAAGGGGGGGGCGCTTGTGTCTGCACTAAGGGGGGGGGCGCTTGTGTCTGCACTAAGGGGGGGGCGCTTGTGTCTGCACTAAGGGGGGGGGCGCTTGTGTCTGCACTAAGGGGGGGCGCTTGTGTCTGCACTAAGGGGGGGGGGCGCTTGTGTCTGCACTAAGGGGGGGGGCGCTTGTGTCTGCACTAAGGGGGGGGGGCGCTTGTGTCTGCACTAAGGGGGGGGGCGCTTGTGTCTGCACTAAGGGGGGGGGCGCTTGTGTCTGCACTAAGGGGGGGGGCGCTTGTGTCTGCCCTAAGGGGGGGGGCGCTTGTGTCTGCACTAAGGGGGGGGCGCTTGTGTCTGCACTAAGGGGGGGGCGCTTGTGTCTGCACTAAGGGGGGGGGGCGCTTGTGTCTGCACTAAGGGGGGGGGGCGCTTGTGTCTGCACTAAGGGGGGGGGCGCTTGTGTCTGCACTAAGGGGGGGGGCGCTTGTGTCTGCACTGAGGGGGGGGGCTTGTGTCTGCACTGAGGGGGGGGGCTTGTGTCTGCACTGAGGGGGGGGGCTTGTGTCTGCACTGAGGGGGGGGGCTTGTGTCTGCACTGAGGGGGGGGGGCTTGTGTCTGCACTGAGGGGGGGGGGCTTGTGTCTGCACTGAGGGGGGGGGGCTTCTGTCTGCACTGAGGGGGGGGGCTTCTGTCTGCACCGGGGGGGGTCTACTGAGGGAGGGGACTATAGTTGGTGGGGGGGGTGTGACACCATTTTTTTGCACCAGTGCCACCATCCAGCGCCACCTGCCATCCAGCGCCACCTGCCAATGCCAACCCGTGCCATCTGCCAGTGCCACCTGTTAGTGCCACCTGCCAATGCCATCCAGTGCCACCTGCCAATGCCATCCATTGCCACCTGCCAATCAATGCCAACCAGTACCACTTGCCAGTGCCACCTGTTAGTGCCTGCCAGTGCCACCTGCCAATCAGTGCCATCTGCTAGTGCCATCTTCCAGTGCCAATTAGTGCCATCCAGTGCAACCTGCCAGTGCCAATTAGGTGCCACCTGCCAATCAGTGCCACTTGCCAGTGTCACCTGCCAAAAAAAACACCTGAGCTTGCAATTGATGCCCCTGCACCCGCTGTATCGGTGGACGCTATGTCGGCAATCCTAGATGCCTTTGTTGCCAAGGTGGAAGCAATGCGTGGGAAAATGGGGGGTAGAAAGCACCCCCTGCTATTTTCTGGGGACAATTTAGATGTGGAGCCGGGTCCAGCTACGGCTCATGACCCTGGCTCCAAGGTATCTGAGGATGCAGACCGAGATCGGCCGGACAGTGAGGATGACTCCCGATCCATGTCGGCACGCGATAGGGCTCTGGTAAGTGACCTTATCACTGCAGTGCGAGATACTATAAAAATAGAGGGGTCTACAGAAGTGCCGGTCCCCTTTGGGTTCCGCAAGGCGACCCGCACTGCTAAGGTGTTTCCTTGTGTGTCTTATTTAGACAAACTTTTATACAAGGAGTGGGCCAAACCACAGAAATGGACCTCGCCCCCGATAGTGGACCTTCCTGTGTGCAGACTAAAAAAGCTAACCACTATACCGGTGGAGGGGGCTCCCGCCTTCAAGGATCCTGCGGACAAGAAAGCCGAGGCGATCACCCGCATCCTGTACACGGTATGGGTTCGGCGGTACGCCCAACCATAGTTGGGGCCCTGGTGTCTCAGACACTCACGGAATGGGCAAAGATGCTGCACAATGGGTTAGAAGCACATCGGGCTTTCCCAAACGAGGTAGCCCTAGCTAACCAACTAGTACAGGGCCCAAAATTTGTTTGCGAACCAGCCTTGGACACGATTCCACTGCTGGCCTGGGCTTCAAGCCATGCGGTGGTGTTACGCCGTCTACTTTGGTTAAAAAATTGTTCTGCGGACCAATCTTCCAAGAAGGCTCTGATGGACTTGCCCTTTAAGGGTAACAGACTTTTTAGAGCTTCCCTGGATGACCTAATTAGATGCCCAGTGCGGCAGGTAAAAGACCTCAGGCCGATAAAGCGCCTGCTCAGGGACAGAGACGTCCCTGGTTTTGCAAACCCGCGAACCAAACTACATCCGCATGAAGGTTTGGGGGGACTTCTTCGCGACTCGTGGACATCTCAGGTCCCCGACCAGTGGGTTTGCGAGGTAGTCTCTTTAGGGTACAAGATAGAATTCTATCCATAAGGTAAGCACACCACTCCACTAGGCTGTCACACCTATTGCATACAATAATACTATTGAATACTGACACAGTTTTTTTCTCTACTCTGTAGATTGCAGATATGGTATTGAACCTTGTGTTTCTTTTTCCTTTTTGAAACCTGGTGTTCATCACCTGCTCCAAAACCGTGGATATTTTACAACTCCTTCAGTGCGAAGTTAACCATTTTTTGATACCCAACCTTCCCACTATAATACTAACATTAATACTATAACGATCACTATTACCACACCCATTTAATTTTTATCACATCTAACTTTTTCTACCTCGGTGCATTCATACTTTTATTTATCCTCTCATCTATCACTCTATTTATTTTTTTATTTTTTTACTCCTCACTTCAGCACACAACCACCCCCCCTTTTTTTTTTCTTCACAACACATATCATTTGCACTACACTATATATACACACACACACACACTATTTGGTAGAACAATTTTAAATACATGCCTATTCATCATTCACCATATGATCACTCACATAATGCAACACAATTCTTTATATTATTTACGATCATTTTCCCCCCACATCATTGTGATCACCCATATACATCAATACTTTTTCAGCATAACACTACGACAATTTTTATTTATTCATTCAAACAAAAACCCTTTTTTCTCTAAATCAATACCAATCTATAGCCTACCACCTATATACTCAATCCCTGTTTAGAATATATGAAATAACAGATTGGTGTGCTATGTTTTCCTATAGGGATCATATGTCAACTCACTTGGTGAATAAACTGCGTATTATACAAACACAGATGTTGATATGCAACTATAATACTCTCTAAAATGTAAAATGTTTTTGCCGCAGATACCTGTCGCTCTCCCCTGCCTGCCAGTTCTCAGGGACTCCATTTTCACCTGGTGATTGCTTGTAAAATCACATGTATATATGCCCTACTATGGTGGGTGCTCTTGTATCGGAATGTGGAGGGGCCAGGACATCCACCTGGGATTCCTCTGGGCTTCTTCTCTTCTTTGATGGAAGAGTTTGGTTTAAATTGACTTACACTCATAAATATCGATCTGCAACAACTATACCTCTGAAGAAGACCCGATCAAGGGTTGAAATGCGTAAGGCATTGCTACATGTTTGTACTAATATATGCTAAGCTGTATGGCAATCTGTTGTGTTTTGCTACCTTATGTATGAAAAATAATTTTAAGACTTTGTAATATCGCAACTTCTATCCTAACCATTTGAATTTCCTGTACCTGTTGTTTTTTTTTTTTCAATAAAATGTCCTTTCTTGCATACATTGTCTCCTAACCCACTAATTGAGCTGCCTAAAAACCCCATTGGGGGAAATTTCCATATTATTAGAATTTTATCTTGCCCACCAAACAGATTTTTTCCCTCCAACCTCCAGCTACAACCGACTCGTCGGGAAGCCCTAGTTGGGGCAGTTCAAGACCTGCTGAAACGCGGGGTGGTTATTCCTGTCCCAGTACAGGAACGGTATCCAGGGTTTTACTCAAATCTGTTCATAGTACCAAAGAAGGAGGGCGTTCGTCCAATCCTGGTCCTCAGGGCCCTCAATTGCTTTGTGAAGGTACAAAGATTCCTGATGGAATCGGTTCGCTCTGTCGTCAATGCCCTTCAGCCGGGGGACTTCCTGACATCCTTGGACATCAGGGACGCCTATTTGCATGTCCCCATATGCACCAAGCATCAGAGATATCTGTGTTTTGCGGCCGGGGAAGACCACTATCAATTGCGACTCTCCCCTTTTGGCCTGGCATCGGCACCAAAGGTGTTCACCAAGGTGCTTGCCCCAATTCTGGCCCTACTAAGACAGCGTGGCATCGCTATCGTGGGCTACTTGGACGATCTTCAGGCTCAGAATTAGAGGTGAGCGTGTCTATAACCTGTCAAACCCTTTGACACTCAGAAGTCGGTAATGGTACCGACTCGACGCCTAGCATATCTGGGGTTGATTCTGAACTCCTCAGAGGCTAAGGTTTTTTTTCCCTGTGGAAAAGTTGCAGACCCTTCGGGCTGCGGTGCGGCAGTTGACATCAAAGAAATGGTTGTCACTCCGCTTTTTAATGCAAGTCCTGGGCCTCATGGTGGCCTCCGAGGCGGTACCATATGCGCAATCTCACACGCGAGTGTTACAGAAGGAAATTCTGTCCAGATGGGACAAGTGCCCATCATCCCTGGATTGTCGAATCCGGGTGAGCCACCTGGTCAGGGCCTCCCTAGTTTGGTGGCTGACCTCACCGGCACTTCTGTCCGGGAAATCGTTCCTTCCTTTTCACTGGATAGTTATCACAACGGACGCAGGGTCGCTGGTCTCCGGAAGATTCCCACTTGCCGATCAAATGTCCTGGAACTTTGGGCGATCAGGCTGTGCCTCTCCATATGGTCTCAGAAGCTACAGGGGTGTCCAGTCAGGATCAAGTCGGACAACCCCACGGCAGTGGCATATGTCAACCATCAAGGAGGAACTGCTCGGCTGCAGTGTCAGAGGTTGCTCACACCCTAAGGTGGGCAGGAAGGAGCGTGTCGCCGTATACATTCCGGGCGTTGAAAATTGGCAGGCGGACTACCCGAGTCACCAGATGCTGGACCTAGGAGAATGGTCTCTGCACCCGGATGTGTTTCAGCTCCTTTGCCCAAGATGGGTCACGCCAGACGTAGATCTCCTTTCGTCTCGACTTAATCAGAAGGTATTGAGGTTTGTGGCCAGATCAAGAGACCCATGGGCAGATGCGACAGATGCTTTAGTGGTACTGTGGAGTCAGTACCGGCTAACCTATGCCTTCCCTCCTCCTGAAGCTCCTTCCTCATCTGCTTCGCAGAGTGGAGGCAGAGGGGATTCCAATGATCCTAATTTCTACGGATTGGCCTCGGCGTCCTTGGTATGATGACCTAGTGCGTCTAGTAGCAGACATCCCTTGGCGTCTACCGCTAGGTAAGGACCTACTGTCTTAAGGTCCCATACGTCATCCTGTTTTACAGTCACTGGCTTTAACGGCGGGGCTATTGAGAGCCAGATGCTAAGAGACCAGGGCCTGTCGGACTCTGTGATCTCTACCATGAGGAGTGTTCAGAAATCGTCCTCCAGGAAGATTTACCATCGCACTTGGAAGACCTACATATCCATTTGTGAGGAAATGAGGTGACATCACGTGCTTATTTGGTTCCCGGAGTTCTGCTGCTCTCACAGCGTGGGGCTGACCAAACATTTGCTTTAAGTACAATTAGGGGGCAGATATCTGCCCTGGCTGTCTTTTTTTTTTTTTTTTTTTTCAATGACCCCTGGCGGCTCACTCTCTCTAGTGAGAACGTTTGTACAGGAGGTTCGGCATGCGGCCCCTCCGGTCCGTCCTCCACTACTAGACATGTGCACATTTGTTCTGTTTTCGTATCGTTCCGTAGGTTCGTTCCCGTTTTGTTTTTCGTAAGACGCCCGTTTTCCTGTTCGTTCCCGTTCGTTTTCCGTACGACGCGATTTTTTCGTATTACGATCGTTTTGTATTTTGGTTACCGTTTTATTTTCGTACATGCGGGATGGTTCGTTATTTTGTTGAATTCATGTTCGTTACTTGTTAGACAATTTTCGTGAATTTTCGTCATTTTGTACTTTCGTAAATAAATATATCGCGGGATTCGCAGCACTTTCAACACGCGGCTCATCCATATTAACTATTGTTAAGCCCCATACACTTGGTCAGACTTTTTTAACAACAAACATAAAAACGATCGTTTTACCGAACGTTCGTTCGTTTTTAAACTCCATCAGAAAACCATTTTTGGGTTTCAGGTTCAAAAGTCTGGCCAACTGATCTCTCCCTTCAGACGAAAATTCACAGAAAAGTTTATTTGGCTTTACTGTACTTACAGTAGGTGAACCCGATTTTGTGTCAATCTCGCTCTCTTTCTCGGCGAGATTGAGCACCTACGAGCCCCATCGCGGGAGCCAGCGCCGAGCTGGCTTGCCGCGATGGAGACAGAGCCGTCATAGAAGCGACGGGAGATCCGACTTGGATTCCCGCCAATTCTACACGTGTGCGGCGTTTGTTATGAATCCTGAGGGGGAAGTCCCCGCCGGATTTTAAATAAAAATCCGGCATGGGTCCCCCCTCAGGAGCATACCGGGCCCTTAGGTCTGTTATGGGTTGTAAGGAGAGCCCCCCTACGCCGAAAAAACGGCGTAGGGGGTCCCCCTACAATCCATACCAGACCCGTATCCAAAGCACGCTACCCGGCCAGCCAGGGAGGGAGTGGGGACGAGCGAGCGCCCCCCCCCCTCCTGAGCCGTACCAGGCTGCATGCCCTCAACATGGGGGGGTTGGGTGCTCTGGGGCAGGGGGGCGCACTGCGGCCCCCCCACCTCAGAGCACCCTGTCCCCATGTTGATGAGGACAGGGCCCCTTCCCGACAACCCTGGCCGTTGGTTGTCGGGGTATGCGGGCGGGAGGCTTATCGGAATCTGGGAGCCCCCTTTAATAAGGGGGCCCCCAGATACCGGCCCCCCACCCTAAGTGAATGAGTATGGGGTACATCGTACCCCTACCCATTCACCTGCAAGAAAAGTGGTAAAAACACAAATAAACCACACAGTGTATTAAAATATTTTTTTTTTCTGCTCCGGAGGGGCCTCCCCTGTCTTCTTTATTAGCTCTTTTACCAGGGGAGGCTTCTTCTTTGACGTCTTCGGGTGGGTGGGGGCCGCCGTCTGGTTCTCTTCCACCGCCGGGGGGGGGTGGCTTTTAAAAAAGCCCCCACCCCCCCGGCGGGTTTCCTCCGGCGTCTTCGGCGGGGCTCTTCTTCTTCCGCTATCCCGACGGGTCTTCTCCGCTATCCGGGGGGTCTCGCCGCTCTCCGCTGTTGACTCGTCGCACCCCGGTTCTTCGTCTCGCTGTCCGGTCCCTTCTTCCGTGCTGTACGTCTTCTTCCGTGCTGTGAGTTCTTCTTCCGCGCTGTGACGTCATGTTCTTCACTTCTCTTCTTCTCCCGA
Source organism: Rana temporaria (assembly GCF_905171775.1). Lineage (NCBI taxonomy): Eukaryota > Metazoa > Chordata > Amphibia > Anura > Ranidae > Rana > Rana temporaria. The sequence goes on along the minus strand of NC_053500.1, from coordinate 90,493,726 downwards.
TGTTGACTCGCCGGTCCTCCTCGCTGAAATGACGGATGCGCGCCTTGCATCGGACCTATATAGGCCTCACAGTCCCATCATGCTCTGTACCTACCCATGTGATACCTACCCACGTGGGTAGGTATCACATGGGTAGGTACAGAGCATGATGGGACTGTGAGGCCTATATAGGTCCGATGCAAGGCGCGCATCCGTCATTTCAGCGAGGAGGACCGGCGAGTCAACATCGGGAGAAGAAGAGAAGTGAAGAACATGACGTCACAGCGCGGAAGAAGAACTCACAGCACGGAAGAAGACGTACAGCACGGAAGAAGGGACCGGACAGCGAGACGAAGAACCGGGGTGCGACGAGTCAACAGCGGAGAGCGGCGAGACCCCCCGGATAGCGGAGAAGACCCGTCGGGATAGCGGAAGAAGAAGAGCCCCGCCGAAGACGCCGGAGGAAACCCGCCGGGGGGGTGGGGGCTTTTTTAAAAGCCACCCCCCCCGGCGGTGGAAGAGAACCAGACGGCGGCCCCCACCCACCCGAAGACGTCAAAGAAGAAGCCTCCCCTGGTAAAAGAGCTAATAAAGAAGACAGGGGAGGCCCCTCCGGAGCTGAAAAATAAAATATTTTAATACACTGTGTGGTTTATTTGTGTTTTTACCACTTTTCTTGCAGGTGAATGGGTAGGGGTACGATGTACCCCATACTCATTCACTTAGGGTGGGGGGCCGGTATCTGGGGGCCCCCTTATTAAAGGGGGCTCCCAGATTCCGATAAGCCTCCCGCCCGCATACCCCGACAACCAACGGCCAGGGTTGTCGGGAAGGGGCCCTGTCCTCATCAACATGGGGACAGGGTGCTCTGAGGTGGGGGGGCCGCAGTGCGCCCCCCTGCCCCAGAGCACCCAACCCCCCCCATGTTGAGGGCATGCAGCCTGGTACGGCTCAGGAGGGGGGGGGGGGCGCTCGCTCGTCCCCACTCCCTCCCTGGCTGGCCGGGTAGCGTGCTTTGGATACGGGTCTGGTATGGATTGTAGGGGGACCCCCTACGCCGTTTTTTCGGCGTAGGGGGGGCTCTCCTTACAACCCATAACAGACCTAAGGGCCCGGTATGCTCCTGAGGGGGGACCCATGCCGGATTTTTATTTAAAATCCGGCGGGGACTTCCCCCTCAGGATTCATAACAAACGCCGCACACGTGTAGAATTGGCGGGAATCCAAGTCGGATCTCCCGTCGCTTCTATGACGCGCTTGCTGGGATGTGCTGTCACTATTCCAGTGAGTGCGATGTCGGCGAGATCTCGGCACCATGTCGCCGAGTATCAGCGCGACGCTGTCGTGCTAAAAGCACAATATCACAAACACCTACTGTAGCACAAAAGAGAAGCTGCTTCACTAACTAACTACACTCACTGTCCATTCAAATAAACGAAAATGACATCTTATAACAAAAGATTTGCATTCTGTATTTTGAAACCAAATTACGAACAGAAAAAAGGAATTCAGAATACAGAATACAAATCTTTTGTTATAAGATGTCATATGAACATACAAACAGAAAAAGGATTCAAACAAAATACAGAATGAAAATCTTTTGTTAGATGTCATATGAACATACGACAGAAAATCAAAATACGAACAGAACAAGGATTCAAACAAAATACAGAATGCAAGTCTTTTGTTATAGATGTCATATTCGTTCTTTTGCCGTTTCTGTTTTGTCGTATTTTCGTTGGATCGTTCGTATTTGCGGTTGTTCGTTATGCCACTCATTCGTAATCCCGTCGTTTTCGTATTTTGGTGCTTAAATTTTCTCGTATGTACACATTATTCTGCGGGTACGAAAATGAACATTTTCGTACGAAAATAACATTCGTACGAACGGGAATGCACATATCTATCCACTACCTCCGTGGGTTTTTGAATATCAGACATCCCTTGGCGTCTACCGCTACGAGAGTACCTGCTGTCGCAAGATCCCATACGTCATCCTGCTTTACAGTCAATGGCTTTAAACGGCATGGCCTCTAGTTGCCTCAAAAACCACAGTTTGAGAACATTAGGGAAGTTCCTTTGACACTTTCTCAGAAAGTGGTCCTTTTGGTGGTGTCGGTTAAGACAGATTCTGAGCTGGCAGCCTTGTCATGAAAGGCTCCCTATCGTATCTTCCACAAGGATAGGGTGGTTCTACGTCCACAGCCTTCTTTTCTTCCTAAGGTCATTTCGACCTTCCATCTCAAGTAAGACTTTGTACTGCCATCCTTGTGTCCTCATCCGTCGAATCCTAAGGAGATGACGTGGCATTCCTTGGACGTTGTCTGAGCTCCAAGAGTATACTTGTCTGTTACTGCTCCGTTGTGGAGTTCAGACTCACTGTTTGTTTCAGTGGCTGTCCCCAAGAAGGTCCCAGCGGTCTCATCGGCCACCATTTCAAGGTGGATCCGACAGATCGTGATCAGGCTTACGCCATAAAGGGTCGGGCGCCTCCCTGTCATGATGCATTGGACCAGGGCAATAGGTGCCTCTTGGGCTTTCTGACATTAAGCGTTTGTTTCCCAGGTGTTTAAGGCGGCGACCTGGTCGCCCGTTCACACTTTCACTAAACTTTACAAGTTGATGTGAGTGCATCTTTGGATTCTTCTTTAGCCACAAAGTTTTGCAGGAGGCTGTTTAGAGTTACAACTCCTCAGTTAAGGAGCTCTGTTTTAGGGTGAAGTTTAATTAAATTTTATGCTGTTCCCCCCCCTCGTTTGGACACTGCTTTGGGACGTGTCCGTCCATGAACGAAAGAGAAAATAGGATTGTTGTACTCAACGTAAAATCCTTTTCTTTGAGTTCATGGACGGACACAGCACCCACCCCACCCTTCTTTTTATTTATTTTTTATTTTGTACTGCTTTTGACGAACTGAGCTGCTTGGTGCTGTGTTCGTCCATGAACTCGGAGAAAAGGATTTTACCGTGAGTACATTAACCACTTGCCGACCGCGCTATAGCAAAAATACTGCTACAGCGCGGTCGAGTTACTGTGACAGGATGTCCCTGGGACGTCCTCGTGCACTTCCGCGTTTGCGCGTCCCCTGGGGCGCGCTCGCGGAAGTGTCCGTGCTCGCCGGGTCTAGAAGACCCGGCGCATCACGGTAAATTGCCGCGAATCGCGGCTGTTTACCACGTGATCGCTCCGTCAAATGACGGAGCGATCACTTGTAAACAAACCGGCGTCATTTGATGACGCCGGTTCCTCCCTCTCCTCTCTGTACCGTTCGGTACAGTGCGAGAGGAGAGGAGGGGGGAGCGCGGGGTGTCAGCAGCTGCTGTGGGCTGGATCTGTGACAACTGCAGTCACAGATCCAGCCATCCCTCCCTGCGTAATACTCTGCCATACCCCATACTCTGCCATACCCCATACTCTGCCATACCCCATACTCTGCCATACCCCATACTCTGCCATACCCCATACTCTGCCATACCCACAATACCCGTTACTCTGCCATACCTCGTTACTCTGCAATACCCCGATACTCTGAAATACCCCGATACTCTGCAATACCTCGATACTCTGCAATACCCCATACTCTGCAATACCCCATACTCTGCAATACCCCATACTCTGCAATACCCCATACTCTGCAATACCCCATACTCTGCAATACCCCATACTCTGCAATACCCCATACTCTGCAATACCCCGATACTCTGCAATACCCTGCGCAATACTCTGCAATACCCCAATACCCTGCCCAATACTCTGCAATACCCAAATACTCTGCAATACCCCCAATACTCTGCAATACCCCCAATACCCCAATATTCTGCAATACCCCAATACTCTGCAATACCCCAATACTCTGCAATACCCAAATACTCTGCAATACCCAAATACTCTGCAATACCCAAATACTCTGCAATACCCAAATACTCTGCAATACCCAAATACTCTGCAATACCCAAATACTCCGCAATACCCAAATACTCCGCATATATAATGTTTTGGGGTTCTATGTAATTTTCTAGCAAATAAATTGTGATTTTTCCATGTAGGAGAGAAATGTCAGAATTGGCCTGGGTGCTCCAGAACGCCTGATGGCGCTCCCTGCATGTTGGGCCTCTGTATGTGGCCACGCTGTGTAAAAGTTGCACACATGGGGTATCGCCATACTCGGGAGGAATAGCAGAATGTGTTTTGGGGTGTCATTCGTGGTATGCATATGCTGTGTGTGAGAAATAACCTGCGAATATGACAGAAACAAGTAATTTTTTTTTTTTTTACAGAATTTTCGGTCGTTTTTCTTTTATAGCGCAAAAAATAAAAAACCCAGAGGTGATCTAATACCACCAAAAGAAAGCTCTATTTGTGTGAAAAAAAGGACAAAAATTTCAAATGGGTACAATGTTGTATGACGGAGTAATTGTCATTCAAATTGTGAGAGCACCGAAAGCTGAAAATTGGTCTGGTCAGGAAGGGGGTTTAAGTGCCCAGTGGTCAAGAGGTTAAAAAAAAAAAATTATATATATATATATATATATATATATATATATATATATATATATATATATATATATATATATATATATATATATATATAAATATTATAAACAGCTTACCTGTAAAATCCTTTTTAGAGAGAGAAAGATGCTTTGCTTCAAAACTGAAGTACTTTTTTATTTATTCTTTCACAAAGTTGTCAACCTAATAAGATCTTTTTAACACCTAGCATTCGCATGGCAAAAATTACACCCCAAAATACATTTGTCTACTCATCCTGAATATGGCGATACCCCATGTGTGAGACTTTTACACATCATGGCCACATACATAGGCCCAACATGCAAGTAGCACCTTCAGGCTTCTAACACAGCATGTACACACCAGGAATTACACCACAAAATACACCACATTCTGCTGAGCAAAAGGTAACAAAATTCCTGTGGTTTTGGCAGTCAGGAATACAATCCCATTGGTCCAGATAGCCAAAGGGAGATGTCCAGGCATCAGACAGAGATATTCCAAAGTATAAACATGGTCCTTATGCAGTTCAGGTGGCAGCACTATAAGACTTAATAAGACTTAGGGCCTGGGTCAGGTGAGACCTGAGGACAGGGGGTATAGGCTTCTTCCCGCCCAAATTTCTTCAAAGTCTCCAGACCCTAATCCGAGAAAACATAAACCTGGAGAAAAAACTTTTTTGCACTCAGAAAATCTATTCTGGAGCCCCTCACATATGTGAGACCCCCTGAGCTGTACAGTGGTAGGGCAAATGATCAGTTCCAGTTCAAGAGGCAGGTAAAATGCATGGTCATTTAACAGGCCAAGGTCAATTCACGTGGAAGGCAGAAACATGGTTGGCAGGCATAGTCGATAAACACTCCGGGTCATTCACAGAAATAGATAGTGAAGAGGATATTCTTTCAGTTTCCACCATTAGTAACGTGAAGTGTAATGGCTCCGATAGTTCTCTCCAATACAGAGGCCTGGCTGGGAGGGACATTGAGGATAGTAGTATGGGGCATCATGGAATTTTTTTTTTTATTGTTTTAACCTAAGTTTGAAGGAAAAAAACAAAAACAGGACCAGGTGACGGCCTGGTCTACTAAATATGAATCATACAAAGACAATATAGTGCATTCAAAGTCATACATAGCGGTAACTTGTGATTTGTGTCTTTAAGGTACAATTACAAACACAGTGCTGATATTGATATAAGTGCTACTTCTATCGACTGGACGCCCCTGTGGGATCCTGCTGCGTCCAGAAACCAAGGAAGTCAATGAGTCTAGACCAGGGGTCTCCAAACTGCGGCCCGAGGGCCAGATGTGGCCCTTTGCTAGCTTTAATCTGGCCCTTGGTACAAAATTCCTTCCACTGATATGAGGCACTATTCCTCCCACTGACACCAAAATTGGGACACTATATCTTCCACGGATACCAATGATGGGATACTATTCCTCCTACTAATAGGTGGAATACTCCTCCTCCTATTGACCACCAACCCTGAGGCCATATTTATTCTCACTGATGCTGGGCCCGTGACATTTTCTGCCCCTGCTGGCAACAATCCGGCCTTCCTAAAGTCTGAAGGACAATAAAGTGGCCCTTTGTTTGAAAAGTTTGAAGACCCCCGGTCTAGACCGAATGTTGAAAGTTATCAGAAATGTAATGTTTGTCAACTTTCAAGTCTCATAAATGATTGAGGGGGGGGGTGTCAGAATGCATATGAGTTTGTGGTGTGGCTATGCATAGCCGAAAACAGAAAAGTTAGGGAACTATAGAAGCAATAGCAAGAGGGGAAAACAAGCTGAAGAGAAGGAGGGTTGCAAGAGTAAAGAGGGGGAGGGAGGGGGGTGTCGAGAGCGAGCCTCGTTCCAGTGGGGACATATTGGGCCAGGGTATGAGACCATAATTATGGGGTTAGTTAGTCTCTCAAGGGGCACTTGCCGTTGAGAATCTGTGTTTCAGTTTATCTGTAGATAAGTAGAGTAATGCCTCCAGATACTCCAGGTGAAGGAAAACTTTGCATACATGTCTAGAGATCTGGCTTGCATCTCCTCCATAAGCATATTGTATATTTTGCCTTTCTATGAGGGATGGGGGAGGTGGTTTTCCAGTATCTAGGAATTTAGTTGTCGGCCTGCACTGAGGAAATTTTTTAGGAGGTTATGTTTTTGAGATTTGACAGTGCCAGGTAAAATGCAAAGGAGGGCAATAGAAGGGGAGGGCGTGAGCGGTTTGTTTCAGTATAAATATGTGACAAAAATGGGCGAAGTACATCTCCAACAGATGTCAGTGACTGATGGGAACATGATCTTGAGGTTGGTTGTAGCTCGATATGGATGACTTGTGAGTAAAGAGAAAAGCTTTACCCCATTCTGCCTCTGTTGTATCTCTCCCGAGTTCCTCCGATCAGACTTCAGTGTATTTAGGTAAGGTGCCTCGAGTGTGATCTAACATTTAGTTTGTAAATCAGGGATAGTGTGTGGCGAGGGGTTTCTGCAAGTGTGCATGGCTGTTCAAAGCGGTCAGGGGTCTGTGGATCTGTTTTGAGTCAAAGTTTTTTACAGTATGAAGTCAAGTGTAAACGAGTATCTTGGAGCAGGTAGTGTCGCGGTTTGTCTCAAAGGTACCATGGGTGTCATTAACATTTTTTTTTGCTGTGGGCCAGAAAAGCTATGTTATGTTATGTTATTAGTGGGAATGCTTTAATAAGCATTCCCAGTATTGATATCCGTAAATTTATTATTCTTAATTAGTGGGAATGCTTTAATAGGCATTCCCAGTATTGATATCCGTAAATTTATTATTCTTAATTTTAATTTTATTTTGTACGTTTTTTGGCTCTGCGTAACTTCTTCATACTTTCAGCTATTGAGACCATTCAACTTTTAAAATGTTCATCTCGTTCAGCTAACAATGGGACTTCTTAAAGTTTTTTTTTCTACTATTTATACTTTTTAAAATATTAAGCTTTTAGACACTTTTTTTTAACATTGAAGTCAATGAGAACATGCTTTTTACCCCTTAAAATCTCATGTGCTGCCAAATGCTTCTTCTCCTTCATACTTTCACTTAGACACCAAACAAACTTTAAAACGGTCACAAAATATTCAGCTATCCGAAAATGACTTTTTAGATTGATATCTTTTACGGTTTTTGTGAAAAAGCAATTTACGTTTAGTGATTTTTTCAGAAAATGTTATCGATTATAATGTGTTCCTATGGGAGTGCTTTACAGTGGACGATGACATCACTAGAGTGGAGATCATTGAAAAAAAAAATATCTTTAAAAAAAGGGGGAACAAATTGCTCTCACGCCCACAAGATCTACTTGTCATACACAATTTATATATCAAAACGTAGGTATTTTTGTCTGGTTTCAGGCAATGTGATCAGTTTTGTGATACGTATATTAGTTTTAGTTCCTGGAGCTTCTAAAGGACAAGAGCCACAAATTTTCTCTCATTGACTCTAATGTTAAAAGGTCTAAAAAAATTCCCAGCAAAACGCACAAAGACACTCTTTTTTAAATCGCTGACATGCCCACATTTTTAAGTTTATCAACATAAATTTTATACCGATTTGTTCACAAAAGCCTTGTGTTTCAAACGGTGAAGTCGCTGTATCGATCGCATGTACGGTTGTGGATTTATTAAGGATTGTTTGAAGGCTTAATTCATGCATTTGGTCTGTGAATTAAAAGCGTTTGTAATGGTATTTCTTTCCATAAATAGCTTTCTTTACCTCAGTGCAATATTCCTCCTCACTGACCTGGGGGGGGGGGAACCTCTTGAGGGGGGAGGGGCGACCAGGAAGTCAGGATACTCTCTACTTTGCAGATGGAGAAATGAGCTGTGTGTCCTAAAGATATTATAGTGGTTATGGTGAATGGCTTTGGTGCGGGCTCAGCAATTCAGCATTCCCACGCGCATTTTCCTCAGGAAATGCATTTTCTAGTTATTCTTAATTAGTGGGAATGCTTTAATAAGCATTCCCAGTATTGATATCCGTAAATGTATTATTAGTGGGAATGCTTTAATAAGCATTCCCAGTATTGATATTCGTTTTTTTATTAGTGGGAATGCTTTAATAAGCATTCCCAGTATTGATATTCGTTTTTTATTATTCTTCTTCTTAATTTTAATTGTAATTTTATTCCGTACGTTTTTTGGCTCTGCGTAACTTCTGCATACTTTCAGCTATTGAGACCATTCAACTTTTAAAATGTTCATCTCGTTCAGCTAACGATGGGACTTCTTCAAGTTTTTTTGTACTATTTATACTTTTTAAAACATTAAGCTTTTAGACACTTTTTTTTAACATTGAAGTCAATGAGAACATCCTTTTTCCTGCTTCAAAACACACGTTCTGCCAAAAGTTTCAGCTCCTTCATACTTTCACTTACAGACACCAAACAAACTTTAAAGCGGTCACAAAATATTCAGCTATCCAAACCTGACTTTTTAGATTGATATCTTTTACGGTTTTTGTGAAAACGCAATTTACGTTAAGTGATTTTTTTATCGGTTATAATGTAATCCTATGGAGCAGGTTTAGAGTGTGTCATGTGACCTTTAGAGTGGAGATCTTTGAAAACAAAAATGATCTTTAAAAAAGGGCGAACAAATTGCTCTCACGCCCACAAGATCTACTTGTCATACACAATTTATATATCAAAACGTAGGTATGCTTGTCTGGTTTCAGGCAATGTGATCAGTTTTGCGATAGGCATTTGACTTTTAGTTCCAGGAGCTTCTAAAGGACAAGTGCCTCAAACGCCCTCCCATTGACCGTCATGTTAAAAAGTCTAAAAAAAAATCCTGCAAAACACACAGACGCTCTTTTCTAAATCGCTGACATGGCCACATTTTTAAGTTTATCAACATAAATTTCATATCGATGCGTTCACAAAAGCCTTGTGTTTCAAATGGTGTAGTCGCTGTATCGATCGCATGTACGGTTGTGGATTTATTACGTTTTGTTTGAAGGCTACGATAACTGATTTTGCGTGTGGATGAAAGCGTTTCTAATGGTATTTTGATTCCCTAAATAGCTTTCCTTACCTCAGTGCAGTCCTCCTCCCCCACCTCATGTGGAGAAAGCCTCTTGAGGGGGGAGGGGGGAGGGGCGACCAGGCAAGTCAGGACACTCTCTATATTGCAGATAGAGAAAGGAGCTGTGTGATATTAGGCTTTATAAGTACTGAAGGAACACTGCTTGTATGTCCTAAATATACTGTAGTGGTTATGGTGAATGGCTTTGGTGCGGGCTCAGCAATTCAGCATTCCCACTCGCATTTTCCTCAGGAAATGCATTGTCTAGTTCTTCTTAATTTTAATTTTATTCCGTACGTTTTTTGGCTCTGCGTAACTTCTGCATACTTTCAGCTATTGAGACCATTTAACTTTTAAAATGTTCGTCTCATTCAGCTAACGATGGGACTTCTTCAAGTTTTTTTGTACTATTTATACTTTTTAAAATATTAAGCTTTTAGACACTTTTTTTTAACATTGAAGTCAATGAGAACATCCTTTTTCCTGCTTCAAAACACACGTTCTGCCAAAAGTTTCAGCTCCTTCATACTTTCACTTACAGACACCAAACAAACTTTAAAGCGGTCACAAAATATTCAGCTATCCAAACATGACTTTTCAGATTGATATCTTTTACGGTTTTTGTGAAAACGCAATTTACGTTTAGCGATTTTTTCAGAAAATGGAATCGGTTATAATGTAACCCTATGGAAGGGATTTAGAGTGTGTCATGTGACCTTTACAGTGGAGATCTTTGAAAACAAAAATTATCTTTAAAAAAAGGGCGAACACATTGCTCTCACGCCCACAAGATCTACTTGTCATACACAATTTATATATCAAAACGTAGGTATGCTTGTCTGGTTTCAGGCAATGTGATCAGTTTTGTGATATGTATTTTAGTTTTAGTTCCAGGAGCTTCTAAAGGACAAGAGCGACAAAACCACTCTCATTGACCGTCATGTTAAAAATTGTAAAAATTTTCCTGCAAAACACACAAAGACGCTCTTTTCTAAATCGCTGGCATGGCCACAATTTTAAGTTTATCAACATAAATTTCATATCGATGCGTTCACAAGGGCCGTGTCTTTCAAACGGTGAAGTCGCTGTATCGATCGCATGTACGGTTGTGGATTTATTACGTTTTGTTTGGAGGCGTAATTAATGTATTGGTCTGTGAATTAAAAGGCGTTTGTAATGGAATTTCTTTCCATAAATAGCTTTCTACCTCAGTGCAATATTCCTCCTCACTGACCTGGGGGGAGGGGAAACCTCTTGAGGGGGGAGGGGCGACCAGGAAGTCAGCATACTCTCTACTTTGCAGATAGAGAAAGGAGCTGTGTGTCCTAAAGATAGTGTAGTGGTTATGGTGAATGGCTTTGGTGCGGGCTCAGCAATTCAGCATTCCCACTCGCATTTTCCTCAGGGAATGCATTTTCTAGTTCTTCTTCTTAATTTTAATTTTAATTTTATTCCGTACGTTTTTTGGCTCTGCGTAACTTCTGCATACTTTCAGCTATTGAGACCATTCAACTTTTAAAATGTTCATCTCGTTCAGCTAACGATGGGACTTCTTCAAGTTTTTTTGTACTATTTATACTTTTTAAAATATTAAGCTTTTAGACACTTTTTTTTAACATTGAAGTCAATGAGAACATCCTTTTTCCTGCTTCAAAACACACGTTCTGCCAAAAGTTTCAGCTACTTCATACTTTCACTTACAGACACCAAACAAACTTTAAAGCAGTCACAAAATATTCAGCTATCCAAACATGACTTTTTAGATTGATATCTTTTACGGTTTTTGTAAAAACGCAATTTACGTTTAGTGATATTTTCAGAAAATGTAATCGGTTATAATGAATTCCTATGGAGGGGATTTAGAGTGTGTCATGTGACCTTTAGAGTGCAGATCATTGAAAAAAAAATTATCTTTAAAAAAAGGGGAAACAAATTGCTCTCACGCCTACAAGATCTACTTGTCATACACAATTTATATATCAAAACGTAGCTATGCTTGTCTGGTTTCAGGCAATGTGATCAGTTTTGCGATAGGCATTTGACTTTTAGTTCCAGGAGCTTCTAAAGGACAAGCACCTCAAACTCCCTCCCATTGACCGTCATGTTAAAAAGTCTAAAAAATGTTTCTGCAAAACGCACAAAGACGCTCTTTTCTAAATCGCTGGCATGGCCACAATTTTAAGTTTATCAACATAAATTTCATATCGATGCGTTCACAAGGGCCGTGTCTTTCAAACGGTGAAGTCGCTGTATCGATCGCATGTACGGTTGTGGATTTATTACGTTTTGTTTGGAGGCGTAATTAATGTATTGGTCTGTGAATTAAAAGGCGTTTGTAATGGAATTTCTTTCCATAAATAGCTTTCTACCTCAGTGCAATATTCCTCCTCACTGACCTGGGGGGAGGGGAAACCTCTTGAGGGGGGAGGGGCGACCAGGAAGTCAGCATACTCTCTACTTTGCAGATAGAGAAAGGAGCTGTGTGTCCTAAAGATAGTGTAGTGGTTATGGTGAATGGCTTTGGTGCGGGCTCAGCAATTCAGCATTCCCACTCGCATTTTCCTCAGGGAATGCATTTTCTAGTTAGTGGGAATGCTTTAATAAGCATTCCCAGTATTGATATTCGTTTTTTATTATTCTTCTTCTTAATTTTATTCCGTACGTTTTTTGGCTCTGCGTAACTTCTGCATACTTTCAGCTATTGAGACCATTTAACTTTTAAAATGTTCGTCTCATTCAGCTAACGATGGGACTTCTTCAAGTTTTTTTGTACTATTTATACTTTTTAAAATATTAAGCTTTTAGACACTTTTTTTAACATTGAAGTCAATGAGAACATCCTTTTTCCTGCTTCAAAACACACGTTCTGCCAAAAGTTTCAGCTCCTTCATACTTTCACTTACAGACACCAAACAAACTTTAAAGCGGTCACAAAATATTCAGCTATCCAAACATGACTTTTTAGATTGATATCTTATACGGTTTTTGTGAAAACGCAATTTACGTTTAGTGATTTTTTTATCGGTTATAATGTAATCCTATGGAGCAGGTTTAGAGTGTGTCATGTGACCTTTAGAGTGGAGATCTTTGAAAACAAAAATTATCTTTAAAAAAAGGGCGAACAAATTGCTCTCACGCCCACAAGATCTACTTGTCATACACAATTTATATATCAAAACGTAGGTATGCTTGTCTGGTTTCAGGCAATGTGATCAGTTTTGTGATACGTATTTTAGTTTTAGTTCCAGGAGCTTCTAAAGGACAAGAGTGACAAAACCACTCTCATTGACCGTCCATGTTAAAAATTTAAAAAATTTTCCTGCAAAACACACAAAGACGCTCTTTTCTAAATCGCTGGCATGGCCACAATTTTAAGTTTATCAACATAAATTTCATATCGATGCGTTCACAAGGGCCGTGTCTTTCAAACGGTGAAGTCGCTGTATCGATCGCATGTACGGTTGTGGATTTATTACGTTTTGTTTGGAGGCGTAATTAATGTATTGGTCTGTGAATTAAAAGGCGTTTGTAATGGAATTTCTTTCCATAAATAGCTTTCTACCTCAGTGCAATATTCCTCCTCACTGACCTGGGGGGAGGGGAAACCTCTTGAGGGGGGAGGGGCGACCAGGAAGTCAGCATACTCTCTACTTTGCAGATAGAGAAAGGAGCTGTGTGTCCTAAAGATAGTGTAGTGGTTATGGTGAATGGCTTTGGTGCGGGCTCAGCAATTCAGCATTCCCACTCGCATTTTCCTCAGGGAATGCATTTTCTAGTTCTTCTTCTTAATTTTAATTTTAATTTTATTCCGTACGTTTTTTGGCTCTGCGTAACTTCTGCATACTTTCAGCTATTGAGACCATTCAACTTTTAAAATGTTCATCTCGTTCAGCTAACGATGGGACTTCTTCAAGTTTTTTTGTACTATTTTTATACTTTTTAAAATATTAAGCTTTTAGACACTTTTTTTTAACATTGAAGTCAATGAGAACATCCTTTTTCCTGCTTCAAAACACACGTTCTGCCAAAAGTTTCAGCTACTTCATACTTTCACTTACAGACACCAAACAAACTTTAAAGCAGTCACAAAATATTCAGCTATCCAAACATGACTTTTTAGATTGATATCTTTTACGGTTTTTGTAAAAACGCAATTTACGTTTAGTGATATTTTCAGAAAATGTAATCGGTTATAATGAATTCCTATGGAGGGGATTTAGAGTGTGTCATGTGACCTTTAGAGTGCAGATCATTGAAAAAAAAATTATCTTTAAAAAAAGGGGAAACAAATTGCTCTCACGCCTACAAGATCTACTTGTCATACACAATTTATATATCAAAACGTAGCTATGCTTGTCTGGTTTCAGGCAATGTGATCAGTTTTGCGATAGGCATTTGACTTTTAGTTCCAGGAGCTTCTAAAGGACAAGCACCTCAAACTCCCTCCCATTGACCGTCATGTTAAAAAGTCTAAAAAATGTTTCTGCAAAACGCACAAAGACGCTCTTTTCTAAATCGCTGACATGGCCACATTTTTAAGTTTATCAACATAAATTTCATATCGATGCGTTCACAAGGGCCGTGTCTTTCAAACGGTGAAGTCGCTGTAACGATCGCATGTACGGTTGTGGATTTATTAAGTTTTGTTTGAAGGCATATTTCACGTATTTGGTCTGTGAATTGAAAGGCGTTTGTAATGTTATTTCTTTCCATAAATAGCTTTCTACCTCAGTGCAATATTCCTCCTCACTGACCTGGGGGGGAGGGGAAACCTCTTGAGGGGGGAGGGGCGACCAGGAAGTCAGGATACTCTCTACTTTGCAGATAGAGAAAGGAGCTGTGTGTCCTAAAGATACTGTAGTGGTTATGGTGAATGGCTTTGGCGCTGGCTCAGCTATTCAGCATTCCCACTCGCATTTTCCTCAGGAAATGCATTTTCTAGTTTTAATTTTATTTTTCTCCTTTATTCCGTACGTTTTTTGGCTCTGCGTAACTTCTGCATACTTTCAGCTATTGAGACCATTCAACTATTAAAATGTTCGTCTCGTTCAGCTAACGATGGGACTTCTTCAAGTTGTTTTGTACTATTTATACTTTTTAAAATATTAAGCTTTTAGACACTTTTTTTTAACATTGAAGTCAATGAGAACATCCTTTTTCCCTTTCAAATCACATGCCCTGCCAAAAGTTTCAGCTCCTTTATACTTTCACTTACAGACACCAAACAAACTTTAAAGCGGTCACAAAATATTCAGGTATCCGGCTATGACTTTTCAGATTGATATCTTTTACGGTTTTTGTGAAAACGCAATTTACGTTTAGCGATTTTTTTCAGAAAATGTAATCGGTTATAATGAATTCCTATGGAGCAGGGTTACAGTGTGTCATGTGACCTTTAGAGTGCAGATCATTGAAAAAAAAATGATCTTTAAAAAAAGGGGAAACAAATCGCTCTCACGCCCACAAGATCTACTTGTCATACACAATTTATATATCAAAACGTAGGTATTTTTTTCTGGTTTCAGGCAATGTGGTCAGTTTTGTTATACGCATTTTATTTTTAGTTCGTGGAGCTTCTAAAGGACAAGAGTCCCAAATTTTCTCTCATTGACTGTAATGTTAAAGTCTAAAACATTTCCCAGCAAAACGCACAAAGACACTCTTTTTTAAATCGCTGACATGCCCACATTAAGTTTATCAACATAAATTTTATACTGATTTGTTCACAAAAGCCTTGTGTTTCAAACGGTGAAGTCACTGGTTCAATAGCATGTACGGTTGTGGATTTATTAAGGTTTGTTTGAAGGCTTATTTCATGTATTTGGTCTGTGAATTAAAGGCGTTTGTAATGCTATTTCTTTCCCTAAATAGCTTTCTTTACCTCAGTGAAGTCCTCCTCACTGACCTGGGGGGGGGAGAAAACCTTTTGAGGGGGGAGGGGTGACCAGGAAGTCGGGACACTCTCTACTTTGCAGATAGAGAAAGGAGCTGTGTGTCCTAAAGATAGTGTAGTGGTTATGGTGAATGGCTTTGGTGCGGGCTCAGCAATTCAGCTATTCAGCATTCCCACGCATTTTCCTCAGGAAATGCATTTTCTAGTATATACAACAATCTATTTTCAATTTTTCTACATTGCTGCCTAAATGTCCCAACTGGGGAACCTTTCTTTTTTTTTTTTTTTTTTTATGTTCAATTACTAGGGCAAACAGAGGGGAGAGAGGGCAGCCTTGCCTGGTGCCATTCACAATTGTAAGTTTTTCTGATTGGGTACCGCTTACTAAAATCGTGGCAGAGGGTATAGGCGGACATGATGCGTGAAAGCATTTTCGAGCCTAGTCCTATCTGGGCGAGGGTGTATTGAAGAAACTACCAACTGGCCCTGTTAAAGGCCTTTTCTGCATCAAAGGAGAGAAGGCAGGTCGGTATGTGATAACGCTGAGCATATGCTATGAGGTGTATGGGTTTTGGTGGTGTTGTCCCTGGCTTTGTGGCCGGGGACAAAACCTACCCGGTCTCTATGCATGGCAGTAAGGGTGAAAGACTGTTTGCCAAGATATTGGCAAACTGTTTTAAATCTATGTTCAAGGGGGGTATTTGTCTATAATTTGAGCATACAGAGGGATCCTTGCCAGGTTTTGGAATAACTATTTGGGCTTGGAGTAGAGTGGGAGAGGGATCATTTAAGTCTAGAGCCATGTTGGATGAATTTGCCTCTAATGACACATTTAGGTGCTTCCCACTTCGTAAACGTGTTGGTATCATGTGCATGGTCTGTATTAAAGTGTTTGATGGTCTGTATGATGTCTTGGGTGCCGACCGAGTCAGACAGTAGGTTGTCATTCAGCCTCCAAGAGGATATTTTCTTGGATGTGGGGATGTTCCCCAAGCTCATGTGTATATGTGGGGTATGGTCAGACCAGAGGGGTGAGACCTATAGAGGTGGTGGGGGAGTAATCCAATAGGGATTGAGAGATGAAGATGTAGTCCAGCCTACTGTAAGAGGAGTGTGCAGGGGAATAATGTGTAGTCTTTTTAGTAGTGGGGTGTAGTACTCTCTACACGTCCACTAGGGGATAAGTCAGAGTTTGCATTTTGGTCAGGGAGGCCGGTAGATTGAGGACTTTCCAGTTGAAGCGTTGAGACGAGGTATCAAATCTGCATTGAGGTCACCTCCCAGGATCATATTGGTTGTGCTAAATCATTTCAGGTGAGAGGTCACTCGGGGGAGGAACTGCAGTTGATCCTGATTTGGAGAATAAACGTTAATTACTGTATAGATCACATTCATATATGACAATTTAAGAAAGACATATCTCCCTGTAGGATCAATATAGGTGTCAAGAACATCTGGTGTGAATGAGGCATGGAATGCGATGGAGACCCCCTTGGATTTTGCAGAGGGGTTGGTTCTGTGAAACCAAATTAGGTATTGTTTATGGAGAAGATGTGGAATCGTGTCAGACAGAGTGAGTTTCCTGAAGGAGCAGGATTTCGGTACGGAGTTTATGGAAATTGTATAATATTTGCCTTCTCTTCTCGGGGTGTTAAGGCCCCTGAAGTTTAGGGAGGAGACTTTAAAGGAGGCTTGTGTCGTCATAGGGGGAACAATTTGGGGGGTAGGCAAATGTCGACATAGGTGCGTCTCGCTGTCTCAAGGAAGGGGGTAGGGGGGAGAAGGGGGGGAATAGAACGGCATCTAAGAGAGAACAGGTAGAAAGTAAGTATAAGAAATGGGAAAGAAGGAAAAGGAGAGGAAAGAAGAAAACCATGGCCTCAACGGCCACACTAGTAGCAGCTAAGGCCACAATGGGCGCTGAAAACCCTAAGTGGGTGGGTCGCGGTCAGTGCACAGAGGGGCCCGCGCACACCGGGCAGCAACAATAAACATTTATAAACATAACAGCTCAGGACCCTGAGTGGCTGTGTGTATTTTGTATACCTGTAAATGAGTATCTAGGAGGACAAGTCCTAGGAAGATGCAATAGAAACCTGACCGCATATAGGGTCCTGTACCTAGCTTCTAGATATAACCATACATTTTAAATAGGAGGGGGGAGGGAGAGAAGGGGGGGGTCCAAAATGGGAGGTGGACAATAATTGCATACAGAGAGTAAAACGTGCTTAAGAGGAGATCACATTACTAAGAAAAAAGACAAAACCTGTATGTGAGAGATAAAGAATGGGTTAGCAAAGTAATGTCCTAACAAAACTGTAAACGGGGATGGCTTCACGGTTCTGATGCCTGTGGAGAAAAAGGTAATCTGTCTAAACAGGCAGTGGAGGATCATCTAGCGGTCGACTTGGAGGCTTATGATTTTTAACGTTTGTTCTTGGATTGTTTCTGCCGAAACAACTATTATTATTATTCTTCAGGATTTATTATTATTATTATTCAGGATTTATATAGCGCCAACAGTTTACACATCGCTTTACAACTTGAGGGTAAACAGTACAAATACAATACACTTTTTTAATAAGAAGGAATCTGAGGGCCCTGCTCCTTTTTAGAGCTTACAATCAAAGAGGGAAGGTCAAGAGATACAAGAGCTAATAACTGGAGGATGTGCTGATGGAGAAAATAAATGTACAGTTGATAGGTGGGGACCAGATAGGCTTCTCTGAAGAGATGAGTTTTCAGGGATCGTCTGAATGTGGAGAAAGTCGGACAGATTGGGGTAGAGCATTCCAGAGGATGGCAGAGGCTCTAGAGAAGTCCTGAAAACGAGCATGGGATGAGGTGACAAAGGAGTTTGAGCGCATGAGGTCTTGGGAGGAGCGAAGAGAATGATTAGGTTGGTATTTTGAGACTAGGTTAGTGATGTAGCTGGGAGCCAGGTTGTGAGGTTGTGGATGGCTTTGTAAGTTATAGTTAGTATCTTGAATTTAATTAGTTGGCTGATTGGCAGAGGGGTATAGCAGACGCTGAGCAGTTTGTGGTGGACGAGCCTGGCAGCAGTGTTCATGATTGACTAAAGTGGGGCTAAGCCTATTTAGAGGTAAGCCAATGAGGAGGGGAGTTGCAGTAGTAGAGGTAGGAGATGACCAGGACGTGGATTGGAAGCTTTTTGGTAACATTGGTTAGGAAGGGGCATATCTTGGAGATGTTGCGAAGGGTTGAGGCGGCAAATGTTGTATATCGATAGGATGTGGGGCCGAAAGGTTATTTCAGAGTCAAGGATTACACCTAGGACCTTGGCGTGGGGGGACAAGTTGATAGTTGAGCCGTTGATATTGACAGAGAAATCGGAGGAAGTAGCTCCTGGGGGAGGAATTATAATGAGCTTGGTTTTGGATAGGTTGAGTTTGAGGAAGTGATGTGACATCCAGGCTGATATGTCTGCTAGTAAGTTGGTGATGCTTGAGGAGACAGATGGAGATATCTGTTTTCTCTGTACCTGTTTTATGAGAAAATGTAAAGTAATCTGAGTGGCGCCTGTGCCAAGCAGCAGACCTCCTCCTGTTTTCACAGTGCAGCAGGGCAGCCGCTCATTACTGGACCAAGAAGCTAGTGGAGATTAATGGTGTAGAGGTGTATATGCATAGTTACATTGATCCAAACTGGGATGGAATATATATATATATATATATATATAAAACCTGGAATTCTTCTTTAAGCTGGTGCCATGACTGCTGCCCCAGGTTTCTGTTTCAGGGTGGCTTCTTTCTCTTGCAGCATCCTATGGAGCCACTAGACTTGTGTCTCCCTACTCTGTGTGCATCAATAGAAACATCCAGCCCCATAGCCTAGGATGGCAAGGCACTTCCCTGCTCCTCTCTCTCCAATCTCCAAGCTAACAGATTGATTTGAGACTGCGCTGACCACTCTTAACTCTGTGAAGACCAAAATTGCAGGGAAGCACCACTAGGAAAGCAGGAGCCAGCAGAATTGATGTAAACTGCAAGTGCTGGGGTTAGAATTTTAACAAATGATTTACTGGGAATGTTTATTTTATTGCTCTCAATGTGTCAAGCTAAAACATGCTAATGGTTTGATATTACCTTAACACCCCTGATCTTTTATTCCACCACATTTGTACAGGATAATTTTTTGTTTTTTTTCTTGTACAGTCTGTTTTTCCCTTTTTATTGCAAAAAGACAATACAAACATGAAATCTCTACAATTATTCTCTTTTTGTTTTTATTCCTTTTAAGGTGACTCTCCATAATGTCCGTCTTTCGTTCAGGTGTTCTGGTCCTAACTTCGCCTCTCTCTGCATTGTCTGTGAGATTGGCACCTATTTTGGCTTCTGCGGCAAAGATTGTCCAAGATACTCTTTATGTTCACCTCCAACCAGGACTCTTGCTTACTGGCTCATCTCAACCCAGCTCCACCTGCATTCCAGCCACTAACGAAGTTTGCAAGCTAATTTCTAAACTATATTCGGATGCAGATGTCTATTCTAACCTGGATGTTCGTGTGCTTTTAACCAATATTAAAAACCAAAGTAACAGCCAGCAGATCTTCTCTTCTGTGCAGAACCTCTCCCACCCTCCAGAAGTGGTTCTCACAGACTTTCAGACAAGTGATGGTGGACAGTACAACCCTGCCAAGCAGCAGCTGGAGCGCTATGCAACAAACTGTTATAGTTGTCATCCAAACTTGATATCCATATTACTATATCCAGATTATGAACAAGCAGATTATTATAAGCCTGAAGAACTAAACAGTGGAGGAACGCTACTGCAGTGTCACAGTGATGTTGTGGTGGGCGGAACATTTGATAGGTTGCACAGTGCTCATAAAATTCTATTGAGTGTTTGCGGTTTGCTGTCTGATAGGCGTCTTCTCATCGGTGTTGCTGACGGTGAGCTACTGGACAGTAAGTAAAATATTCGTTGTGTTCACCTGGTAGTAGTTGGACATATCTTTGGTCTGATACAAGGCAACCTCTAAAAGTCGCACATTTTTCATGCAATCACATAACACTATATGGCAAAGCCATTTAATTTTATGCAAACTTTTATTTTAATGTTTTCTTGTTCTTTACATTTCAGATTTTATTTTCCTTTTCACACACTTCCTTTTTCCTGCATAGTTTTGGAATTTTATATACCGTGTGTGATTGATTTATTTAATATAAATATAAATATATATATAAATATAATAAATATAATATATATATATATATTACTGTAGAACACCCACTCAGCGCCAAATCAAACCCACAGATCCCTAAGCGGAACCAACAGAGACGAGAATAGTAAAATATTTTTCAATATACAACCATTGAGCAGCCGTTTAAAAAATGTAAAGGAAAATAAAAATACGGTATAAGAATAAAACAGTTCAGTCTCTGTAGTATTAAAATACACAAAACAGCGCTAAAAAATCAATAATGATGGTAAACAATCCAAAGTGCTGAATGGTGTGTCAGTAGTGGTAATCCTAGCGTGCACCTTCCACTAGGTAAAACAATTATTTCAATCCACCACGTGATGCACTCTCCCCAAGGTGGTTAAACTCGCCAGAAAACTGAATACAGCGAATACATCAGCCACTTTGTCACGGACCATCACTAGCAGGCGGGGACAGCAGGCACAGGAGCTCCACACAAGATCATAAAAACAAGGAACAGCAATATAGTGTAATCCTGTTTTATTAATCCAAAGTAGCCCATACACTGAAAACCACCTTAAACCTATCTACGTACATCAAATCACAAAAAAATTAGCATAAAAGTGACCCCAGAGGGCGCTATCACCAGATCCAGACATCCATGGAGAGCAGGGGAATCCTTGCAGACACCATAGCAGCTTCCTAGTTTGGAGAGCGGGTGAAGCACACGCGTCACTTCCTGGTTATCGGGGATGTCGTGGGTCACGTATTTGGGTGGGTCAGGTATTTGCACATGGTGTAAGCACTCTGAGCGTGACCCACGACATCCCTGCTTTGGATTGTTTACATCACCTTGACTACATCTAAGGCCCCCGTACACACGAGAGGATCTATCCACTGGAATTGATCTGCGGATCAGTTCCAGCGGATAGATCCGCTGGTGTGTACAACCCAGCGGATCTGTTTCCGCGGATTTTTATCCCCTGGGATGGATTTCAAGCGGATAAAAATTTGAAGACATGCTTTCAAATCTATCCGCTTAAATCCATCCCAACGGATTGATCCGCTGGTCTGTAAAGACTCACCGGATCAATCCGTCCGAATGGATCCCCCGCATGCGTCGTAATGATTCGACGCATGCGTGGAATTCCTTATATGACCACGTCGACGGCGCGACACTTCATCGCGATGGGATTTCGGCGCGGATTTCGATCCTATGGTGAGTACACTCCATCGGATCCAAATCCGCGGAAATCCTCGAGAGGATTTATCCGCGGAAACGGTCCGTTGGACTGTATCCGCGGATAAATCCTCTCGTGTGTACTAGGCCTAAGACTTTCTTTATTCAGTGTTTTTTACCACGAGTCTATCATTGATTTTTTTAGCGCTGTTTTGTGTATTTTAATACAGAGACTGAACTGTTTTATTCGTATACCGTGTTTTTGTATGTATGTATGTATATGTATGTGTATATATATATATATATATATAGTGTATGTGTGTGTGTGTATGTGTATATATAGTATTGGCCCGCTTGAAAGCGCGAAGTAATATCAAGACATTTTGGACAATTTCATGTTCCCAACTTAGTGGGAACAGTTTGGGGATGACTTCTCCTGTTCCAGCACAAAGCAAGGTCCATAAAGGCATGCATGAGCGAGTTTGAGGTCGAGGAACCTGACTGGCCTGCAGAGAGCCCTGACCTCAACCCGATAGAACACCTTCAGGGTGATTTAGCGTGGAGACTGCGAAGCCAGGCTTTCTAGTCCATATCAGTGCCTGACCTCACAAATGCACTTCTGGAAGAATGATAAAACATTCCCATAGACCTACTCCTAAATGTTGTTGTGCACAGCTTTCCCAGAAGAGTTGAAGCTGTTATAGCTGCAAAGGGTGGGCCAACTCAATATTGAACCCTATGGACCAAGACTGGGATACCATTAAAGTTCATGTGCATGTAAAGGCAGGCGTAACCATACGTGTGTGTGTGTTGTTTTTTTTTATTTAAAGAATACTTTTCTTTTTGTAAATGTGTGTTGCATTGCGGATAGGTTTCATTTTAATACTGTGCAAATGTACACAGCGTTGTGATGTGAACAGTAAAAAAAAACATGTGCCCTTACAATGACCTTTATTGACCAAGTGTAAAAAATGCAGGTATTTGCACATGGTGTAAGCAAGCCCTTAACCACTTACGGACCACCCACCGTGCATATACGTCGCTACTTTGACATTCTACCCTGGGGTTATGGCAGCAGCTGGCTGCCATAACCCTGGCATGTGTTTGTACATGGTGCGATCCCCTTTCACACAAATGTGGTCCCAGTGACGGATTCGCCACAAGATCACTTCCCGGTCATTTCCGCCACTTACCAGAGAGATCGGCAGCTGCAGAAACGATCCGATATGTAGGAGTGATGGGCAGGAAGTCGAGTAAGGGCAAGATGGCCCCCACTCAACTCTTTGCCCTTAATTGACCAGAGCAACGTCAAACGTCACTTCCACCCTCTGGCCTAAAGGACCCATTTGTTTTTTTTGTTTTTTTTATATGTATATATGTGTAAATATAAAATTGCATTTTTCTTTTTTTTTTCTTTTATTGCTTTTAAGTGTAAATGTGAGATCTCAGGTCTTTTTGAACCCAGATCTCACATTTAAAGAGGCCCTGTCCTGCTTATTTCCATTACAGGGGAGGTTTACATTACTTGTAATAGGAATAAAAGTGATCCAATTTTTTTTTTTTAAAGGGACAGTGTAAAATAACTTTTTTTTTTTGTTTTTTTTTGTTTTACCACTTTAGCCCTGGCAGAATTAGCTACTCAATGACCAGAGAATATTTTGCACGGCCGTGCGACGTTGTACCCAAATGAAATTGATATCCTTTTTTTCCCACTGTCATGGAAATTTGGCTGTATGCTGAGCGCACACCATATCTGCTGTGCTAATAAGCACACATTCCGTCTAATTTTATTATGCATCCTGCCTATCACTCCATTTCCCATGTATCCCCAAGTAAACAGACATCACCACAGCTTACGTTCTCAGCTACACGCTCTTCTCCCCTCTTCCCAGCATGCCCTTGGTTTTTATTCCAACATCACAAAAGCGACGACAAACAGGAAGTGATGGCTCCAACAGCCAATCTTCCTCCATGGGAAATTGCATCACAGAAAATCCTTCCTTCCTTCCTACAGGATGGGTTAATACAAACAACCAATGAATAATGGCGTCTTATGGGCGTGTCTGAGCATAGACAGGGGTATGCTTTACCTGGAAGCCATGTTCAACTAAACAAAGGAAGCTGCATGGCTAACAAACATGAATGTTTCTGACTATAACAACTGACTCCGTATTACTGCTGATATGAATCCTTATTTTGTGTTGTTCCAGAGAACGCATACCCAGATTATACTACTGTTCCTGTGGATGGGAGGTTATCTACAGGTGTACACTACGAGTCCTGACATGTACTGATAAGACACACAGCAGAGACCAGAGCGGCCATCCCCCCATATCCGATAATGTCCTTGCAGAGTTAATATATCCCCTCCAGATAATCATCTGTGCAATGCAGAGGGGCCCTTTTGCTGGTGGACATATCCCCACTCTGCAAACCCCTCTCTCCAACCTCAGAAAGTTTTCCACTACCAGACGGGACTCAACCAGCATCGGTCTGCCCCAGTCAGCTCTTTAAAACAGGCTGCGGGTGTACCAACACTGGGCGACACTATTACAATACGTATTAAATACATCTTCATAAAATTTCCACAACAGGCCCTCCTCTTTGTCATATGCTCCATGTGTCCCTCGATGAATCTTGACCTTCTTCATTCACCTGAAAATGAATCGGTCCTTTCCGTCCATAAAAAGGAAAACACGGCTTGACATGTAGACTCTGTTCTTCAGGAGAGATAACTTATAAGGAGGACATGACATGGTGAGCTGTAGTAATCGCCGGTTGGTCTGGGATCCTCTGTGGGTTGGGCTTCAGGACGTCTCATCGAGGAAGATGTGGTCATCTACTCAGGCTCTGGTAACGCGTCCAATCGGGCAACAGGAGCACCTCCTCATGACATATAGAAGGAATAGAAACAAAAATGACATGAGTATATACACCCCTACTTCCTTCAACCACGATCCAATGGAAAATAAAAAAGTTTGCCAAACCATTCAAAGGGTTCCAACCTTCATTAACTATAGCTCTGGCTTCAACAGTTTAAATGAACATCCCATCTACAATGGATGAGAAATTGTCCAATCGTATCATAAGCTCCCACCTTGTACATTCAGGAAACCATGCCCAGACCTGGTCTGGGTTGGTGAACAATTCCCTTCTAGCTGTTCCTGCCATTCTTACTTTCTCTTGCGCCATCGGATCCTCATGATCGGCCGTGACATAAGATGCTGGGACAAGTTTCACCAGCACGCATGAACCTCTTACATTAGGGGGAATTACCTTTTTATAAGCTGTAGATCTGCATAAACACTGAACTAAAGTTGAAACGCACTTGTGGGCTACCTATTTGTCCCGATACCAATACTAGCAAGAACCAGAGCTATTGTTAAAACTATAACCAATTTTTTTTTTTTTTTTTTTATAATTCTTTATTTTATGTATATTTTTTTTTTTTTCACAATCAAAAAACAATCTCTTCTGCATCATATATACCTTAACATCCATATTTCACATCAACTAAGCATCTCTTGGTCCTTATATACCTTTCTTCTTTCTTTGTTTTCACCCTCTCAACTCTCCCTTACACCAATACTGCCCCTTGCGTGGTCTTGCCTCCCCCGACCTCACCCAGCGGAGGAGCATTCCACCCAAAGGGAGTAATATTTCCCCCTTATTCCCCTCCCCAATCCCTCGCAAGGGAAAAAAAAAAAAAAACAAGATTATTCCTCTCCCCCCCTCAAGGATTCTGTTCCCTGTATTCAATATATGGAGTCCAGGTCCTCCGGTACTCCTCCTCTCGCTCCCTCAGCCCCATAGTGAGATTTTCCATCAGCTGAATCTCTGTTTTTCTACTAAGCCATTGTGTCCTTGTTGGAAGTGCTGTACTCTTCCATAGTATTGGTATACAGGACTTTGCTGCCGTAATCAAATGCCTTAACAGGGACTGCTTATATTTTTCCACAGATAGTGGGATGTCATATAATAGAAATGCTGATGGTCTGTCTCCGAGATTCACCCCAGTAATTTCACGGGTTGTATCCGAGACCATTTTCCAAAATTCTTTTAGTTTTTGAAAACCCCAAAAGATGTGTATCATAGTGCCTTCTTCTTTGTGACATCTCCAGCAAATGTTTGAGACTTGAGGGAAAATCCGATTTAACAATGTTGGTGTCCTATACCACCTTGTCAAAACTTTATAACCCCCCTCCTGATATCTGGATGCTATTGACGCCTTATGCGTGAATAAGAATATCTTATTTTTCTGTTTCTCTGAGAACTTTATACCCAGATCTCTTTCCCACGCCTGTATAAAGACAAGTTCTTCTGGTGCATCTGACTCGATCAGTAAATTATACATATATGATAATATATGTCTCATTGGTTCTCTTTTTAAACATATTTCTTCAAATTTCGATGGACTCCCTATTTCTTCCCCTCGAAGTTTCAAAGATCCTATGAAAGTTCTGAGCTGATTTCGTCTCCATAAGTCTAGATCTTCCCCATATGCCTTCTCCATCTCCTCATTATTCATCACATGGTTACCTATCATGAAATGCGTCAGTCTACTAAATCCTCTCCTTCTCAAATTACTAAAACATCGGTCCTTTAGACCTGGCTCAAAACCTGGATTACCCAAGACGGGTATCATTGGGCCGATACATTTCAACAGCTTCATTTTCTTCCCTATCCTTCTAATAACTCTGAGTGTAGCACTTATCATTGGGTGTTTTTTTGCAATCTGAGGTATATTAATCTCAGCTATCCACGCCATGCCTTCTAGGGGGATGTTACTAATCTCCCATTCCAAATTAACCCATGGTTTGTCCTGATGTGTACACCAATCCACTATTCGTGCTAGGTGTGAGGCGTCATAATAACCCATTGGATCTGGGAGTCCCACTCCCCCTCTTTCTTTTGGCAGAGTCAATATATTTCTCCGCACTCTGGGAGATTTTGCTGCCCAAATAAACTTAATAAACCTGGATCTCAAGTCTCTCAGAAATCCCGACGGTATTTTTATGGGTAAGGTCTGGAACAGATATAGTATTCTTGGCATCACATTCATTTTTATTATGTTGATTCTGCCAAACCATGAGAAGATCTCTTTATCCCATTTTTGCAGATCAAGTTTAATTTGTTTTATCAGGGGTACAAAGTTTAGTTCAAAAACTCTGCTTAACCTACATGGGATCTTA
The DNA here is from genome assembly GCF_905171775.1 of Rana temporaria. Classification (NCBI taxonomy): domain Eukaryota; kingdom Metazoa; phylum Chordata; class Amphibia; order Anura; family Ranidae; genus Rana; species Rana temporaria. The sequence continues at coordinate 90,466,767 of NC_053500.1, read as the reverse complement.
GTCCCCAAATATCCCAAGTGGGAGTCTGTCCATCTAAAAGGAAAATTGACTGCTAGTTGTTGCTGCAATCGAATATCTACCTCCACTCCCATAGCCTCTGACTTGTTATAGTTCACTTTGAAATTTGACATTTCCCCATATTTTTTTATTTCCGCTAGTAGACATGGTAATGACGTTACTGGGGAAGTGATCGAGAACAGTAGGTCGTCGGCATATGCTGCCACCTTATACTCATCCCCCTTACTCCGGATACCCCTGATATCTGAGTTAGCTCTTATAGTTCTCAGAAGTGGTTCCAGGGTAAGGATGAATATAATGGGGGAGAGTGGGCATCCTTGACGCGTTCCATTCTGAATAGGAAAAGGTCCTGATTTTATCTCATTGATTTTCACCCTCGCTGAGGGGCATGAATAGAGACTTGAGATCCAGTTTTGCAGACCCCTCCCCAATCCTATGTGTTGTAGTAAAATTTTTAGAAAACCCCAATCCACCCTGTCAAATGCTTTTTCCGCATCTGCGGATATGAGAACTAGTGGCTGTTTGGATTGCTGAGATAAATATATAGTACTTAAAACTCTGAGTATTTTCTCTGCCTTCTCTGCCCGGAGTGAATCCTACCTGATCCGGGTGTATCAGGGCGGGGATATATGTCAATACTCTATTGGCCAATATCTTCGCCAATATTTTTAGATCAACATTTAGCAGAGATATTGGCCGATAGCTGGCACACTGAGCAGGGTCCTTCCCTTCCTTAGGGATTACTGCTATTTCCGCCATTAATGTTTCCGCCAGCATCCTCTGTCCCTCTCGAATCGAGTTAAAGGCCGCGATGAATTTAGGAGCCAGCTTCTCGGCGAAAGTTTTATAATAGCGTAGTGTATACCCGTCGGGGCCTGGTGCCTTACCCATCTTTAGTGAACTAAGGGCCTCTATGAATTCTTCAACTGTTATCGGACCATCTATTTTCTCAGCATCTTCTGCCGATATCCTGGGCATCCCTGAAGCTTTTAAGTACTCCTTAATCCTCCCTTCTCTATTAGGGATTTGAGGCCCTGCGGATTGCCTGTCTAGTTGATATAAATTCGAATAATAGTTCTTAAATGCTTCCGCAATCAGCTGTGTGGACTTCACCAGCACGTCCCCTTGTATTTTGATTTTTTCAATCTGATTCCGAGCTCTCGTTTCTCTGAGTGCGTTCGCCAGAAGCCTGCTAGGTTTGTTTCCGTACTCATAGTAAGCTCTTCTGCATCGGCCTAATTTCGCTTTTGCTTTATCTGTTAACATAAGGTTCAGTTTGTCCCGCAGACCCGTCAATTTCTCCTCAATCCGATGCGTCTGCGATTTCTTATGCAATGTTTCCAAGAGTCGGATCTCTCCCAGCAGGGTATCAAGTTTGGCACTCAGAGAGCGTTTTCTCTGTGTTCCCAACGATATAAGCACCCCTCTCAGATAACACTTATGTGCCTCCCAGATACACAGTGGCGCCATTTCATCTGAGTCATTAATAGAAAAAAAGGTATCTAACTCCTGCATTATCCTATTCTCGTATTCTGGGTCTTTTAAGAGTGTTTCATTCAGCCTCCAGCTTCATTCACGAGGGCTTCTCTCTCCCCATTCTATACTACAATTAGTGGGTGCATGGTCCGAGATTGTGAATGACCCTATTGATGCTTCTCGCAGCCGAAGAAGTATATTCTGATCTACAAAAACATAATCAATTCTTGTATATGTCTTATGTTTAGCAGAGAAAAAACTATAATCTTTGTCATGCACATGCAGAGTCCTCCAGCTATCTATTAGCTGCAAGCCCTGTAACAGGCTCCTTGCTTTACGTAATTTCGTACTGGATAGATGGGAGACACCTTTTGATACATCTAATGTCGGATCTAGTGCTATGTTCAGATCTCCGCCCATTATTAGGATCCCTTCCTTATTTTGTTGCACTATTTCTAAGTATCTTTCCAGGGCAGATGTAGGATCATCATTGGGTAGATATAGATTTACCAATGTGATCTTTTGATCCTTTAACAGACCCTTAACTATGAGCATCCGTCCTGTGTCATCCATTATTACATTTGATTCTTTCCAGGGCATTTGCTTTGCTAGCATAATTGCTACCCCATTTGCTTTAGATGTCTGTGAGGCACCATGATATACCGTTGGAAACCTAGGATTACCCAGTTTTGGAATCTTGTCCTTTCTAAAATGAGTCTCTTGTAGGACAATTATCTGTGATTTAATTCTACCTAGTTCCGCCATCAGTTTTGAAAGTTTTTCTGGTCTGTTTAGTCCCTTTACATTATAGGAAGTAAAGTTTACCGAATCCATTTTATCTCCCTTTCCACCCGCTCTAGGTCAATTCTCCTATGGTGGCCAGGGGCATGCGAGAGGGTGCCCCAAGATCCCAGGGGGAAGCTACGGGTCGAGAAGAGGGGGCGAGGAAGAGGAGAAGAAAGAAAAAAAAAAAAAAGATCCCTCCCCTGTCCCTCGGGACCTGGTCGTTCGCCCGGGATCCCAAGTAGTTTCCTTCCCTTTCCCTCCCCTCCCCCTAGCCCTTGTCAGCAGGCCCCTAACAATCTGTAGGGCGCCCCGCTGTTACTATTAGGGCCAGTGAGAGGAGGTAAAAAAAAATTAATAAATCAATAAATAGAAAAAAAAAAAGAAACGCCTCTGGCTTGCCTCCTCTTGGAGGAGAGGCGTTATAGGTGGGGAGAGTGTATAGGCAATGAAGAGCGAGAAAGGCAGCCACGGTGCCCCTCAGCGTTTAGCCGCGCACACCTCTACTAACCCCTACTAACCTTATATCCCCCTTAGGGCTATCTCAACCCTTCCTTCTATCCATTCCTTCTGAGTTTTTTTTCTTTTTACTCCCTTTTAAAAGCCTTACAGATGGGGGATAGGGTCAATGCGGGCAGACATATATACGGAAAAAAAAAAATTCCAGATGAACAAAAAGAAAAAAAGAAGTGAAAGTGAAACACAGTAATATATAATATATACATGTTATGCAGTTATACAAAGACAGTCTGTCCCTATCCATTCTTCATTTCTTATTCATCCTCTAGCTTTTTTTTTTCTTTTTTTTAGACATTAGGAGTAAAAGTTTCCCCTATGTATTCATCATCCATAGTCCAATTAACGGCATAACAGAAGCACAAAAAATAAATAAAAAATTCCCCTTTCTTTCTTTCTTTTTTCCCCACCCCTTATCCGAGGTCCCTTTAACCCCTTATCCCTCCCTACCCCAATCCCTCTATCTTCCCTCCTTATCGGTGTATCCATGTGGTTAATGTGATCCATGTGATAAATAGGCGTGTGTTACATACCCACACTCCAAAAAAAAAAAAAAAAAACGCATAGTGGTAGCCCACTATCTACCTAGTGGAGGCAGTTATGGGCTCTCTTCCCAACCCCCCCTATAGTGTTCTATCTTCAGTGCCAAAAAAAATAAAAAAATTTTTTTACTTGTGTATATATTTTTGAAAGAAAGAAAAAAGGTGTTCACCCCTTCCTATGTAGATATTATATTTATATTCACGTGTGCATTAAATGTGTATTAAATATGTGAGACTTTTCATCTAGGATCCCTATTCCCCCCTCTTTCTGCCCCCCCCGCCCCCCCCCCTTACCTCACACATATAAAAAAAAAAAAAGAATCCTACTCAGTAGGCACACAGCAACAAAAAAAAAAAAGAAAAACCCTTATCCCCTGGACCTCGAGTATAAACTTGTTATTTGTATAGACTCCTATACCAGCTCGCAGAGAAACCAACGTCATACAAAATAAAAAAAAATAATAAAACAAGACAGAAAAAAAAAAAAAAAAAACATGAAGGGTAGAACGAGGCAAACGAGAACACGGAGGTAGCTCTGATCCAAAAAAAAAAAAAAAAAACGCTATCTCCAGCATATCTCCCTTTCTATTCCTCCTTTTCAGCTCCTTTCAGCTCTTTTTCTCCCTTTAGCCACCTTCCTTCCCACCTCTTCTGTACCCATATAGCTATATTTATATAACCGGCCTTCTCCTTTCTCCTTTGCCTCCTTCTCCCCTTCCCCCGGCCTTCTCCCCACCCCCCTTCCAAAAATAAAAATAATCCATCTCAGAGAAAAACAGCAGCCCTAAAAAAAAAAAAAAAAAAAAACAGAAAAAAAAAGTTCATAGATTTCTCTAGGGGGAAAAAAAAAAATAGGAAAAAGTTTCCCCTCAAAAAAAAAAAGGGGAAAAAAATATTCATTATCCCGTTAGGGGTTACATCCTCTTTATAGGTGGTCTCTTCCTCCTCCTTAGCTTCCTTATCCTCCTGTCCTCTGCCAGAGTTCACTGTATTCAGAATCTGTCCGATGCTATGGGCATCTCCAACCAATTAGGGACATTAATGGGCTCTGCCTCCAAAAAACTGAAGAGTTCTGTTAACTGAGCGGGGACCCTTAAATTAAAACTCTGTCCCTCCTTCTTAACAATAATTGACAAAGGGTATCCCCATCGATATGTAGCCTCCTTGCTACGTATATACTCCAATAAGGGTCTTAGCATCCGGCGTCTCCATTTCGTTTGCCTGCAGAGATCAGGATAGATCTGTATATCGCCGCTCTCCCATTTTATTACTCCTTCTTTCCATGCCGCTCTCATTATATCTTCCTTAATCCTATAAAAATGTACCCTGCAAACGACATCTCTAGGGCTGGGTTGGGCAGGGTGTCGGATGGTGGGGACTTTATGTACCCGGTCTAATTCAATCGGGGTGTCTATGGGGTTTTTCAGAATTTGATTTAATATAACCGAGACCGTTTCTCTCAAGGCCAACCCCTCCAAATTCTCTGCTATCCCCTTTATTCGGATATTGTTCCTTCTGCTCCTGTGCTCAGCCTCCTCTGTATGTAGTTGTATCATAGCTAGGTGTTGACGTTGCCTTTTTAATTCTTCCTCCATATGTGCCACTCTGCACTCCGTAGTGCTGCATTGTTCTTCCAAATTTTTAATTTTGTGCTCCCCCCTCGCTACCCCAGAACGCACCTCCTCAATTTAATCTCTTAATGCCCCCGTTATGCTTTTTGCCAGTATCTGTATGTCCTCTTTTGTGGGGAGCGCCTGTATAAGTATACTGAGCTGCCTAATGTCCAGCGCACCATCTTGCTCCAGAGTCTGTGTGTCCCTTGTGTTAGATAAGCATACCTTAATCTCCCCCTCTTTTATTGTCGGTGCTTCACTGGGGGGGGTCCAGCTGTCCTGTGCCTCTCCCTTTGGACGTACCTGTGAGCATCGCCGATGTTACTGCGGGGGCTTGCAATGAGATTTCGGGTAGCGAGTCCCGCCTCGCGGTCATACTGGGAGCAGCGTCTGCGGCATCCGCGGCGTCTGTGATCTCTGCTACGGCATCGGCGGTGTCCACAGCGTCTGCCTGCTGAAGCGGTTCCTCTCTCACCCTGAGGTATCGGGTGATATACGAGTGGCTTGGAGCGTATGGTACTCCTGAACTCCTGCCTTTGCTCCTTCCTCGGCGCGACATGGGCCACTTAGAATGGGGTAAGTAATCTGTTTGTTTTTTTTTCTCCTTTGCCGTCCTTCTGCTGGGTGTGCGCAGCTCTCTCGCCAGGAGCACCTCTCTAGCTTCCTCACTCCGTCATGCCCAGGTCACTCCCCCCGGAAACGGAAGCCACATTTCTATAACCAATTTTTAAGCTCTAGAAATGTGTTGTTAAATTCTATTTACAAGTGTCTGGAGTCTTTACTAGTTTGTCAAAACTCCTCGTACCAATGTGAACATCGTATATAACATGTCCCGATGGGGACTAAAGCTTGGTGGAGATTCCGAGTAGACCCAGCAATTGGTCCTGTTTGTTTTCTTAGTCGGAGAATACACTTTAAACAATAAGTTTGGATGTTTTCATTGTTGCCCTTGCTAAAATATACTAAACAAAAAATTTTAAATAAATGAAGATACTCCTCATTTCTTTGGTGTGGTTGAGCAACTTCTTGCAGTGGCTGGCGTGGTCTCGTCCCTCAAGCTTCTTTACAACGACCCAGTCACCTGGTTGGAAAGAATGTAAATGGGTTATGGTGTTGGGTCCAGGAGGGACTCGTGAACCCTGTGTGGACCTTTTTGAAGTTCATGTTACAGTGACCTTTTTGAAGTTCATGTTACAGTGACCCCCCATTGAGAATGTCCAATAGGACGAAACGCGTCTGGAGGCAGCGTCAGTGACGTCACCACGCCTAGGAGGAGGGCTCCGTAAGCCGGCCGGCTTGTTTTATCTGTTTAATGCTGTGTTTATACTGCCTAAGTGTAAGTACATTACTTTCTTAAATAAATTTGTATACCTACGATATCACGCTATTGCGTCCCTTTCTATTCTCCTGTCTACATGTGAGCCGGATTGGGTTACGCTTATCGGTATACTGTGGTTGCTGATGAATTGTGGGGTGTCCTAAATCGGAAATACATACCAACTTCAAACCTCAGCTGTCTTTTGATTGGAAATCTGAGCCCGGGGGATTTAAAGGCCGTGGCTGGGTTATAGCCAACTGCACCAAAGGCTTGCTATCTGGTAAGCTGATATACAATTCCGGTGGTGGGATCTCACACACTGTATGCATGTCACCTGGTGCATTGAAAAATCAACATCTTCACATGCAAATCAGCCTCTGATCAATAGTGTTTTTGTCTCTGCTGGAGAATCAATCCAATATCCACTATTACTTACACTACCTGTGGACTGTTGTACTATTATATTCATTTTGTTATTTGGCGCGGCTTTTTATATTGTTTATTTTTCTTGTCATCACACGCTAGCCGCTGCCTATATCTATGGTGTTGTGTTAGCGCGGTTTTTTAGTGTATATATGTTACAGTGACTGCACCTACCCCATTAGCTGAGAATGTAGGTGACCACTAATGAGGAAAGTATGATTCATTATGGCAATAAACCAGACATGTGGGACTGTGGTCTGTGGGACTGTGGTCACTGCATAACCTGTGCGTGGCTTACCATCTGGGGTGTAATGCCTGAAACCATTAACAAAAAGGTTATTATGGGAGTGTCCTTCACCAGACTGCTGATTCAAATTCCATCAAAGAAACACAGTCGTGGCACAAGCTTGGATAGAATTAGGTTAGTATTGGTTTGAAAAACTGTTGCATACATTTATCCCCCATTTTCTTCCTCATCAAACTGAAGGAAGAAATGCAGGATTAGAATGGTGCAGGGAAAAAAAACAATTAAATTGCTTATGATACTTTTACCTCCTTAGGCATGTTTTTATTTATCCATGTGTACAGCTTTCTATGTACAAACACTTTCAGAACCTCCTTGGCCCTGAAAAAATTATTACTCTATCCTTCATATCTAACCTGCAAAGAATGGCAAGCAATAATGACATTCTTGTACATTGGTAAATTGTCAATGACATTCTTCAAAACCAATTCAACTAAACCCTCTAACTCTTTCTTGTTCCTACAAAAATACAACAGCCGCAACGAGTAGTAGGATCACAGCGGTAAGTTCGAACATATTCATGTTGCTACATACAAACAATGAGAAGACTAAAACACGAGACAAACATTAAGATACAAATGTGGGGAAGATACTTCATAGCTTCCAAAACAAAAATGAAAAGAACCAAAAAAAAAAACCAAACAGCCAGAATGCTGCATGCACTCTTTTAGCAATAGAGAAAAATACAATGTGAAAAACATGAGAGCGGCTCGAAAAGCTTGCATGAATCAGCCATACAAAGTTCAAAAACGGGCATGAGAATTTTAACCACAAAAGCGTGTACTACACGATATCAAAAGTATCTTCCAAAGGAAACCACCTTACTCTACCCTCTGAACATATATGCCATTATTTAAGGGGTCTCCTGTCCAGAGCCCCAAATCCAGACTTAATATGCGGTGCAGCTGTTTGAGTGGTGTGGAGCCATCCTCCACTGCATGGATGGCACATTACTCATGACGTTTCAAATCGCTTTTTTGGCGAACCAGAGAACCCTGCGCTTTACTTTCAGAGCGGTTATTGGTTGTGCCTTTCTCACATTAATTGACCCCTGGAATCTTGATTATTGTACACCGCCTGACCAGGGCTGTTAGAATTTCTTTCAGCTGCTTGTTGTCTGGTAAGGGGACATCATATACGGTGGTGGTGCACACTGTAGTGGATTTCTGGGTGCCTTTTGTTTACCATCTGCTCAGGGCATTTTTGTATTCAATTTCTGCTGTCTGGTAAGGAGGCCTTTTATGCGGTGGTGGTACACCTGTGTAATTTATCACTGGGTGCAGTTATTATTTTCCCATTGTTAGTGCATTAGTCCTGTCATATAGTTATTAGAATTTCTTTTTTGGGTTAATTGATTATCTACGCTGTGGAGTCAACTTCCTACCCATTTGGAACCTTACCATTATTGGATAAGCTAGTGCTATCTCACCAACCAATGGCCTGGGCTGGGCTATAGCCACCTGCTTTAGTGGCTTACTATCTGGTAAGCATGGAATTTATCAGTTTTTGATCCAATTTACAAGATAGTATTTTGTGTTGCATCACACCAGCTCAACCTTTGGACTGTACTGTTTAAACATTATTTTGGATTTATTAGCACATTTTTTCCCCCCGTTTTTATTGTTTTAGAATACTACTCCTCACGTTTATGCTGATACAATTGCGCACTGGAATTCCAGTTATTGTACACGGCCTGACCGGTCTCGCGATGTACAGCTTTCTAAACGCGTTTGTCAGACAACTACAAAGCACCATGAAATCCTCCACTATTCAAAACAATATTATGGCTTCTTTCTATCTGTATCTAGATGTTGCAACAATACCTTGGATGCCTCCCGTTAATTCTCTACCCAAAACTGTATTACAGTACAAAACAACTGGAATTAAAATTAAAAACCAAAATGTTTTCCATTGTCCTTCCAAAGACAAATTCCTTTACTCCCATGCTCTCTTCAAAAGACCCCCAAGCGCCTCCCACCAACTTCTGTTTATACATCACATCCTGCAAAGGACTTCCATCTCTGCTGATCTATAAAAACTCAAACTGGTTTATTTATATATCAATGGACAGGAAGAGGGAGGGGGAGTGGAAGCCCATCCTCCTCTTCCCTGAATTTCACCATGTCTATCAAGACATCAAAACAAAAGATTGAATTCACTTAAATGGAAAACAGAAAACACAAGACCGCATGGCTTCCCACACACAAAGGAAAAACAAAAATTGTGCCTACTAGAAGAAAGGCTAACAAGACCAAACTGCCTCTACAAACCAAAATCACCTTTTTAACACCGAACAAACAGTACTACTTAACTTCCACTAAATGTTGAAATCTATCCCAAAAGGCTGGGAAATTCTACCAGAAATAAAACGCAGCAGACACAAAAATGGAAGTTGCAACAAATGAATGTCAAACCACGACAAAATGGGCGACGAAAGCCAGACCACAGCAACATGGTAACAAAATGGCAGACGAAAGCCAAGAGCACAACAAAATGGCAGATGAAAACCGCAGCACAGCTATATGTTGCACAAGAAAATGGCCGCCGACATGGTGAATTAAACACATGGAAATGCAATTGCTGATCCAGCCAAAACCAGCACAAACCAAGATTTCTTCACTAGAAAACCAAAATTTCTCCCCACAAAAACTTACAAACAATTGAGACACCAAATGAACACTTAAACCGTAGACAAACTCTTTAGGCTACTTCAACTAGGACCCTTGGCTAACCAAACAACACATTCAAAAATGATAGTTACATGAAACACAAAATAACACAACTTAAGGACCACTGCACGACGATATACGTCGACAGAATGGCACGGCTGGGCACAAGGGCGTACATGTTTTAAGAAGCCCAGCTTTGGGTTGCGAGCGCGCCACCGGCGGCGTGCTCACGACTCGGTCCGAAGCTCCGTGACCGTGCCTGTGGGAGCTGAAGAACAGGGAGAGGTGAGTGTAAACAAACCTTCCCTGTTCTCTGTGGCAGTGTTGGCGATCGTCTGTTCCCTGTCATAGGGAACGACGATCAGTGACGTCACACGTACAGCCACGCCCCCCTACAGTAAGAAAAGCACATGAGGTCACACTTGACCCCTACAGTGCCCCCTAGTGGTTAACCCCATCACTGCCATTGTCATGTTCACAGTAATCAGTGCATTTTTATATAACTTTTGCGCAAACTAAGCAATAAACGCTTATTGCGATTATTTTTTTTATTCTTTACCAAAAATAATGTCGAAGAATACATATTGGCCTTAACGGAGGATTTTTTTTAATATATTTTTTTGGGGGGATATTATAGCAAAAAGTAAAAAATATTGACTTTTTTTTTTTCAAAATTGTCGCTCTATTTTTGTTTATAGCGCAAATAATAAAAACCGCAGAGGTGATCAAATACCGCCAAAAGAAAGCTCTATTTGTGGGGAAAAAAAGGACGCCAATTTTGTTTGGGAGTCACGTCGGTTAAATCTACGCAGTGCCAAATCGCAAAAAGGGGCCTGCATAATGGTCCGGGTCTTAAACATACTCCCTTGTTCCCAAATAAAGTTCATATACTTACTCTGGAAGGTCACCAGACACCCAGGACAATGCTGCTTGCATGTTTGCTCAAAACATTAGAGCTCCCTCCCACAGTGCATAGCCCTAGTAACAAACGGTTCCTATTGTCACAACAATGCCTGTAACAACCATGCCTGCCCCTCCCCCGTTCCGCCATGTGACAGCAGCCATTTTGCAAACATATTCAATCACACACAACAGTCTCCATTTCTCATTCAGTTACTTACACAACTTGGGTCAGTTAAACACCATACACAACTCGCACATCTACGTTTCTCATCACTCACACAACAGTCTCCTTGCACAAACATTTCAGGTTGCAAATATCCCAATCCATGCTGACAAATCTCTCACACACACACACACACATGACATGCATACGATCAAAATCCTGAGTACTATTATCCCAAAAGACGAAAAATGTGTTTTTGCAAAGCAGAGCCTCCCTAACACATCAGACCATGGATCCATTCTCTCCCTCATCTTGATCCGATGCCAAGGAGGCCCTATTCACTCCGTTTCTGGCCCGCTATTTGTCATGGAAATTTGTCTGTACACCATATCTCCTGGGCTAATAAGCACACATTCCGTCTAATTTTATAATACATCTTGCCTATTTGCCGTAAATCCCCAAGTAAACCGGCATCACCACAGCTTACGTTCTCAGCTACATGCTCTTCTCCCCTCTCCCCAGCATGCCCTTGGTTTTTATTCCATCTTTTACAAAAGCAATGAAAAACAGGAAGTAATGGCTCCAACAGTCAATTGCTTCCTCCATGGGAAATTACATCACAGGAAATCCTTCCAACAGGATGGGTTAATACAAACCACCAATGAATAATGACTAAGGGAGTCTTATGGGCGTGTTTGAGCAGATGCAGGGTGTATTCTTGACCTGGAAGCCATGTTGTTCAACTAAACAAAGGAAGCCGCATGGCTAACAAACATGAACTCTGTCTCTGACCATAACAACTCGCGTATTACCGCTGATATGAATCCTTATTCTGCTTTGTTCCAGAGAACAATGCATACCCGGATTATACTACCGTTTCTGTGCATTTACGTAGTAATGGCTTTCTTCTGGCAACTCGACCATGCAGCCCATCTTTCTTCAAGTGCCTCCTTATTGTGCATTTTGAAACAGCCACACCAGGTGAAATATGAGACTCTCTGAAAACATGTGAAGTTATTTGTGTGTTTTGATTCCCGAACGATTTTCCTGGCAGTTGTGGCTGAAATTTTAGTTTGTCTACCTGACCTTGGTTTGGTTTCAACAGAACCCCTAGTTTTCCACTTCTTGATTAGAGTTTGAACACTGCTGATTGGCATTCTCAATGCCTTAAATCAGCGTTCGACAATTCCTGGGCGCCAGGTCGCAATTGCGACTAGAATTAGCGACCTGGCGCCTGGGGTAACCTGTGTCTCCGCCCCCCCGCCACGCGCGATCGCGGAGTGCCGCTTCGGACGGTAATTGAGACCACAGCTTTGCATCCCCACCCCCTTCCACTGTCTGACGCTGCAGCCTCACCCGCCAGCCAATCATAGCGCCGCTCACCCTCAGCAGCAAGTCAGGCATGGAGGAGGCGTGGAACAGAAAGGGGGCCAATCCCCGGCCACGTGTTCTACCCAATAGACATGCTTTCCTGTGTGCCTACGTCACAGGCCCTCTCTAAAGACTATAACACCCGGCATCCTCTAAGTCTGTAAAGGGTTGAGTGGAGGGGGTGGCGGAGTGATATACATATGAGAAGCATTGCACGAAGGGGTACGTACGGACGTAAGCTGTACGTGGCTGCAGGTTGCTAAGGAACCGGTGCGGAGTGGCTGGTAAATGATCTTGTTCTATGTAGTTCCGTTCAGCGTGTTTCCGGTTTTGGAATATTGTCTGAGGGGTAATTGATGTGGCGGGCTGTGCGGCACGGGGGAGCGGGAATACTGCACCTTTTTATCACTGGGGAGGGGATACTGCTTTCCTCTATTCCCAATCACACCACCCTATGTAATAATATATATATATATATATATATATATATATATATATATATATATATATATAAATTGTGTACAGGACGCCAGGGTTGGGTCCTGGACAGGTGCTATACAGCACCACTATTTGGGCTATGGTCCCTTTAAATAGCGGGAAGAGTGTTTAGGGGGTCACCCAAAGTGGGTGAAGGATTCCAGGTAAAAATTAATCCAGAGAGGACTGGCTCGCAGTTCTATCTGTTTTGAGTAATTTGGGGCCTGGAATTCTGGAGGCTCTAAAGTGCTATTTGGGTGGGAAAGAGCCTCCACTCCTAAACAATGAAGAGCCAGCACACAAGGTGTTAACACTCCCAGAGAACCACCCATTTAAACTGGAAGTGACGGTGGAGGTGTGTGAAGGAGTGTGGAGATTGCACCTGTGAGGACAAGCTCGGAGTCTGATAGCTGCTGTTCACAATACAGTGAGGACTTTTGGAATACAGGGGGTGAAGACCCGTCTACCAACGAACTGTATGTGTTTTCTTTTGACTTATTTTTGGTGCTGAAGATAAGCAGACTTTATTTTGATGCTGAAGCTAAGTGAACTTTTCGTTTATAGTTTTCCTTGTGTGCTGAGAAAAGCCTTATTTTTTTGTTGACCTATGAATAAAAGCCTTTTTATGTTCAGGTGAACGGTTTGTGCACTTAATCCCACGAGCTATAGCCCCCGAATGTTACAACTGGTGTCGAATGCGGGCAAAGTGCATTTGCAGGCGCAAAAACCGTTTTAAAACTAAAAACTGACATTTAAAGAGACAGTGTACTTATGGCATGTCTTGGGTAAAGTCAGCCCAGACATTGCAAACAGACAAAGGCATGGAGGAGGTCATCAAGGCTCTGGCACAAGCCACTGTGACCCAGCAGCAAGCGTTGGCAGAGGCAAACCGTCGCCATGAGGAAGCGATGGCTCAGCAGCAAGAAAACACACGACTGCTAGTCACCCAGTTTACGGCTCAGCAGGAGTCCTCTCAAGCGCAGGTGGCTGCCTTGCAGGAGGCAGTACAGCGGCTGGTTCAGGGACGAGAGCAAGCGGTCGTTGCGGCTAGCAACCCAGTGTCCGTGAGAGCCAGTCATTTTTTACAAAAGTTAACACCCAGCGAAGATGTAGAGGCCTTTCTTACCACCTTCGAAAGGATAGCAGAGAGAGAGGGGTGGCCCCGTGACCAATGGGCTGGTATTATCTCCCCTTTCCTCAAAGGTGACCCGCAAAAGGCCTACTTTGATCTCCCGTCTGAGCACATCAGCGACTATGAGCGACTGAAGGCAGAGATCCTGGCCCGCCTGGGGGTAACCACAGCCATCCGGACTCAGAGGGTGCATCGCTGGCGGTACAAACCTGACAGACCACCCAGGTCACAAATGCATGAACTGATACAGTTGGTCAAAAAATGTCTGCAGCCCGAAAAGTTGTCCGGTCCACAAATGGTGGAACGGGTGGTGATGGACTGGTACCTGCGGTCCCTGTCGGAGGACCTACAGCGCTGGGTAAGCCATGGAGACCCTGCAACTGCTGACCAGCTGGTTGAGTTGGTTGAAAGGTATACCGTTGTAGAGGACTTGCTTGGGCCTGCCAAGCGTCTGGAACACACGCTTAGGCCAACCAGACCGACCACAACACCTAGGAGAGAAGCCCTACCAGACATGGGAATTCGCAGACCTGCATCAGCTTCCGCAGAAGCATGAAGGTTGGCGCCCGCCCCAAGGACAGGGGATCTACAGTGTTGGCGGTGTCGGTCCTGGGGGCATACCCGGGCACAATGCCCACTACAGGAGGAGCCTATGGACTGTGGGATTGGTCGGAGAAGCTCCTTCTATGTGCAAAGTGTGTGTGCCACTCATCTTGATCTGGCTGCAGGACGGTTTGAGTGTGGGTGAACCACCTTCCTGCCAGGGCTCTACTGGACTCCGGTAGCATGGTAACACTAGTAAATGTCAGGGTACTTGGGAGGCTTGGGCCAGTAACCAAGACACTACGGGTAATGTGTATCCATGGGGACACCAAGGAGTACCCCTTGGTCCCGGTGACTGTTTCCTATGGCCATGCCTCAGTTACACAGGAGGTTGGGGTGGTAAAAAGTTTAATTCATGACATCATAGTGGGGCGGGAATGTCCACTATTTCTGGAACTATGGACCCAGGTACAGATGGGGCTGCCAGGAGAACTGGGGACACTGGACCTGGAAGGGACAGGGTCTGAGGGATCCGAACCTGAAACCTCCCCAACATACCCCTCTGATATGGAGACACCTGTCACCAATAATGAAACGGCAGAGAATGCTAATATGGAGGATAATGCCCCTGTCCCAGGTCTAGAAACCGAGTTGATCTCTGAGGGGGGGGGAAGTCTTCCCATTGCAAGTTATGCTGGGGGAGGATGATGAGGAGCTCTCCCAGGTTGAGGAGGGGGAAGGGGAAACATCCTCAAGGCCAGTACATCCAGACCTGGATATATCCAGGGGTGCGTTCGGCACCGCCCAATTACAGGACCCTACCTTGATCAATGCTCGAGAGCAGGTTTCTGTTATTGATGGGGTCTCACAAATGCCAGGCGCAGATCAGAGGTTTCCTCACTTTGCATTGAAGGGGGACTTGGTGTATCGAGTGGCTGAGAGCCGAGGGGAAACTGTGGAGCAGTTGCTGGTTCCCCAACCGTATAGGCGGATGCTCCTTGATCTGGCCCACAACGATGCACAGGGAGGACACCTGGGGGCGGAGAAAACAGAGGCCAGGATAACCGACCGGTTTTACTGGCCAGGGCTGAAAGCCGAAGTTAAAAGGTATTGTGCGTCTTGTCCCATTTGCCAGTTAACCGCCCCAGTGTCCCACTATAGAAATCCTCTGGTACCCTTGCCAATTATTGAGGTCCCGTTTGAGCGAATCGCTATGGATCTGGTGGGACCCCTGGTAAAGTCGGCCCGGGGGCACCAACACATATTGGTAATCTTAGATTATACAACTAGGTATCCAGAAGCCATCCCTTTGAGGAAAGTCTCCTCTAAGGCCATTGCCAGGGAATTGTTTCAAATGTTCTCACGAACTGGGTTCCCCAAAGAGATACTGACGGATCAGGGTACGCCTTTTATGTCAAAGGTGATGGGGGACTTGTGCAAACTGTTCCAAATTAAGCAGTTGCGGACGTCCGTCTATCACCCGCAGACCGATGGCCTGGTTGAGAGGTTTAATAAAACCCTAAAGTCCATGTTGAAAAGAGTAGTCCAGAAAGATGGTAAGGATTGGGATATGCTACTCCCTGCTCTGTTGTTTGCTCTCCGGGAGGTTCCACAAGCATCCACGGGCTTCTCACCATTTGAATTAGTGTATAGACGAAGGCCCCGGGGATTACTTGATCTGGTAAAAGAGACATGGGAAAGTGAGTCCTCACCGCATAAAATGGTGGTAGAGCATATCTCTCAAATGCGAGAGAGAGTGGCTAAGGTGATGCCGCTGGTGAGGGAGCACATGCAGAAGGCTCAGGATGCCCAAAGAAGAGTGTATAACAGGTCGGCTAAAATTAGACAGTTCCAAGTAGGAGCCCGGGTGGCTGTTCTAATACCCACGGTAGAGAGTAAATTCTTGGCCAAGTGGCAAGGCCCGTTTGAGGTGGTAGAGAAAGTCGGTGAGGTGGACTACAAGGTACACCAGCCAGGGAAAAGAAAACCATACCAGATCTATCATGTTAATTTGTTGAAACCCTGGAGAGACAGAGAACAAGTGTCCGCGGTAGTAGGGGTACAGTCAGGGGACCATGCAGGGATCGACCTGGTGCAGGTTGCTGCTACCCTGACTGGGCCCCAAACCCAGCAAACAAAATAATTTTTACAAAGAAATAAGGATATGTTTTCAGAGTTGCCCGGTCGCACCAATGTCATCGAGCATGACATTGTGACCGAGCCGAATGTAAAAATCCGATTTAAGGCCTTACCGTATCCCAGAAGCTCATAGGGTGGCAGTGTCGGAAGAGGTTAAAAGAATGTTCGAGCTTGGAGTCATTGAAGAGTCGCAGAGCGAGTGGTCAAGTCCAATCGTGTTGGTACCCAAGCCCAACGGCACCCTCCGCTTCTGCAACGACTTCAGAAAACTTAATGAAGTCTCCAAGTTTGACGCATATCCCATGCCACGGTTAGATGAGCTGATTGAGAGGTTAGGTCCTGCCAGGTACATCACCACGCTGGACAGTTCAGTTCCCCGGGTTCAGGCAGTCGTAGACTCCTTGAGAAGAGCAGGATTCACCATCAATCCAGAGAAGTGTGCCATTGGGGTGGAGGAAGCAAAATACCTAGGGTATATTGTGGGTAGAGGGCTGGTGAAGCCCCAAATGAATAAGGTGGAGGCTATACAGGACTGGCCCCGTCCCCTAACCAAGAAGCAGGTCAGAGTGTTTTTGGGCATAGTGGGCTATTATAGGAGGTTTGTCCCCAACTTCGCCACTATTGCTGCACCGCTGACTGACTTGACCAAAGGTAGAAAGTCAGTGATGATAAAGTGGAACGCCGAGGCCGAGACAGCTTTTCAAAAGCTTAAGACAGCTTTGTGCCAAGATCCGGTGCATATATATATATAAAATAAAAGATAATGTTAAGCCGAGTAAATTGATACCCAACATGTCACGTTTCAAAATTGCGTCCGCTCGTGGAATGGCGACAAACTTTTACCCTTTAAAATCTCCATAGGCAACATTTAAAAAATTCTACAGGTTGCATTTTTTGAGTTAGAGGAGGTCTAGGGCTTGAATTATTGCTCTCGCTCTAACGTTCGCGGCGATACCTCACATGTGTGGTTTGAACACCGTTTACATATGCGGGCGCTGCTCGCGTATGCGTTCGCTTCTGCGCGAGCTCGGCGGGACGGGGGCGCGTTTTCTGCCTCCTAACTTTTTTAGCTGGCTCCTAGATTCCAGGCAAATTTGTCAAACCCTGCCTTAAATATCTTTTTAGATCCCTTTTCTGTTTTATACAGTTGCACTACCTTTTCCTGCAGATCCTTTGACAATTCTTTTGCTTTCCCCATGACTCAGAATCCAGAAACGTCAAGAGTCCATAAACTCATTGACCTTTTATTTACACACACTAATTACAAGCAAACAGATCACAGGTGAGGATGGTTACCTTTAACCACTTACGCTTACTGGGCACATATACCCCCCTCCTGCCCAGGTGAAATTTTAGCTTCTGGCACTGCGTCGCTTTAACTGACAATTGCACGGTCGTGCGACGTGACCCCCAAACAAAATTGACGTCCTTTTTTCCCCCACCAGTAGAGCTTTCTTTTGGTGGTATTTGATCACCTTTGCGGTTTTTATTTTTTGTGCTATAAACAAAAAATGACAATTTTGAAAAAAAAAAATACAATATTTTTTACTTGTTGCTATAATAAATATCCCATTTTTAAAAAAAAACAAAAAACATTTTTTTCAGTCTAGGCCGATACGTATTCTTCTACATATTTTTGGTTAAAAAAAAAAAACGCAATAAGCGACTGGTTTGCGGAAAAATTATAGCAATGTGGGGGAAAAAAACTGCGCTAGCTAGCAAATAAACAATATAGCAGTCAGCACACAAACAAAGTCAAATATAAACAAGGAAAAAAAAAGTGCAGCGTTAAACTCAATTTTTCTGTGAAAGTGTTGCCACAATCACATAACATACGGAAGTGAAATCAAACAAAGGACTGTGAAGATTGTGAAAGGAAAATTCACTCAGCATGGAAGCAATGCTTGTTAAGAGTCCATACATGTGTTTCCAAACCAGGTGCAGTGAACAATGTGAAAAGTTCATAGGTATGCTTCCCAATGAATGAAACACTTCACGAATGATGCAAGTTCAGATAAATGAAGACAACAATCATAGATTGTCTGTAGCAATCTTCAAGATATCATATACAGAGAATGGGTACTCTTACCAGCTGTGGTGGACTTGCATGTTAGTATTAACACCAAGTCGGATAGGGCGTGGTGGACACAGCGGACCCTGGGCTCTGTAAGGATGGTCACTCCAGCTTGAATGGTGGGACCAATCTGGTCAGATACCTCACTTCAGGAACAGGAACCCGGATGGAAAAGGCCAATAATGAAATGGCAAGGCTCGTGGATCAACACAGCATGTATGATTGTATAGAGACAAAAAGAAAGAAATGCTCCCAATGGTGCAGATCAAAAAGTAAAACCGTGAAGCCTTTATTTAAAATTAAATCGGTAAAATCACGTAAAAAATTATAAAAAGCAGTATGGGGTACTAAGCACGTTGCCCGACGCATTTCGGCTCAAAGCCATCAACAGGGGCATGTATCTGTACCCCCACACTGCTAGACTTATATGTAACAAACAATCCAAAGCTCCTCCCCAGAAAGGGAGGAGACAGGAAATGAACAATCATGACATTGTATGATGTATCAAGGCAAATACTTCAACATACATACATAGGCAAAATATATCATACCAATATTTGACAAAGGTAAACAATCAGTGCTGATAGGCATATATGACATAAAAAATATAATACAAATAATGGCATACAGATGATAATAGTCTACTTATACCAACTAAATGTATAACAGTCCATGTATCTCAATATGAAGTAAGAAACATTCGTGCCGAGTGAAAAATGTCCAATGGAAGGCCGCGATCTGCCGCCAGCCTTAGCTCACAGCCTCTCTAAAGAACAAAAAAGACCATTGCATTAACACACACAGAGAAATTTGCCCAAGAACTATGCTAGCGTGATGCACAGCATCAGGAAAACAATCCAGGGCATGAATCACTACAGTGGGGACACCCGGCGTAACAGATGAGAGCAGGGAGGGCTGAGGGGCGGAGCCGATGATGCGATGGAAAAAGCATCCAATCGCTATCATCGGCGAATGACCGCACCCCCATGTCTGCCCTATACAGTATAGAGGGCTGCAGGAGGAATGGCCCTAAGACTAACAGCCAATCCGAGGATAGGAGCATCGATGAATGACAAACATCGACGGCCCGGCGTATATTATAATGAACGGGCGCAGCGACGACAATGTCGTCAACACGGCCGCCCACTAAACTAGATGGATGGACGCAGTGACAACTAAGCATAAATTTTACGTCCACCACCAATCGGGGACAAGTGGAATCAACCACAGCACCCGAGCATGCGGCGGTAATGCGCGGTGAATCTCATCCCAGATGGCCAATGGAGTAAGTGTCTCCACGGCCAAGCGTTCCAATAGGGAAAATTCAACCCCAGGGGGCACTTCTGAGAAAAGGTTGAAGAAAAAATATAAATAAAAATGGCAAAAAGATTTATTTTAAAAAGCTGACAAAGCTGATCTGTATATCAGTAGGATGTCAAGATATACAAATGAGGGACATGTATAAGTCATATGAATGTTAGATATCCAGTGCACACCTAAATGGGATTAGAGGTCGACCGATATGGGTTTTTCTCTGGCCGATACCGATGCCGATATTTCAAAATTGGGGCGGCCGATGGCCGATATTTGCGGCCGATATTTTAGGCCGATTTTTTTTTTTTTATCTCAGAAAATCTAGGTTGGGGAGGAGGTTCTTGTTTAGGGTGGAGAGGTGGAGTGCAGCCCAGCAGTGCCCACAAATGCAGCTCACCAGTGTAGCCTATCAGTGTCCATCAGTGCCACCTCATTAGTGTCCACCAGTTCAGCCTGTCAGTGCACCCCTCATCAGTGCCTACCAGTTCAGCCCATTAGTGTCCATCAGTGCCACCTCATTAGTGCCCACCAGTGCAGCCCATCAGTGCCACCTCATAATTATTAAAAAAGAAAAAAAATACAATCTTAGTCATTTTAAGGAGGGGGTACAGAGAGGTGGTTGTGGAGGAGGGGGGTACAGAGAGGTGGTTGTAGATGAGGGGGGTACAGAGGTGGCTGTAAAGCTACCTCTCTGTACCCACTCTTCTACAGCCACCTCTCTGTAAACCACTCCTCTACAGCCACCTCTCTCTGTACCCGCCTCCTCCAAGGGGCCATGTGTTGTGGAGAGGGGTGGATGGTGCCGGGCGTGGGTAAGGATGCGTTGTGGAGAGGGGTGGGAGGAGATGCGTTGTGGAGAGGGGTGGGTGGTGCTGGGCATGGGTGGGGATGCATTGTGGAGAGGGGTGGGTGAGGATGCATTGTGGAGTGGGATGGATGGTGCCTGGCGTGGGTATGGATGTGTTGTGGAGAGGGATGGATGGTGCTGGGCATGGGTGGGGATGTGTTGTGGAGAGGGATGGATGGTGCTGGGCGTGGGTGGGGATGCGTTTTGGAGAGGGGTGGGTGGTGCTGGGCATGGGTGGGGATGCATTGTGGAGTGGGATGGATGGTGCTGGGCATGGGTGGGGATGCATTGTGGTGATGCGTTGTGGAAAGGGGTGGATGGGAATGCGTTGTGGAGAGGGATGGATGGTGCTGGGCGTGGGTGGGGATGTGTTGTGGAAAGGGATGGATGGTGCAGGGGATGCGTTGGAGTGGGGTGGATGGTGCTGGGTGGGGATGAAGATGATTGTGTTGCATTGTGAAGATGGATGACTCTGTGTGGGGATGAGAGTTACATTGTGAGAAGGATCTCCACAATGTATCTAATTTCCACCCAAATTCATCCTCATCCATTTTCTCAATGCCAGCCTCAGCCAGGTTTCCCTTTTAAAAGGAGTTTTAATAAATTCTGCAGGGGGGGCACAGTAGCACATAATTTGGACAACTTACCCTCCATACATGCTGGTATCATAATCCAATTCTATCTGCATGCAACTAAAAGGCTAGGTGCATGCTGATGAGCTGATCAGCCAATCATTGTTTAGAACTTGGTGTAATGCCAGCAGGCTCCGCCTCAGCAGGGAAGGAAGACATTCCTGCTGGGGGGAGTTACATTAGTCAGGCGGCAGTTGTAAGCCAATGATTATTTGTTTCTCCCTGTCCCTAATACAGCAAGCCGAGGGAGGGGGCGGGGCACGGCTGGCGGCGTGATGCCAGTAAAATCTATGTCCCTTCTGTGGTGGCCGTGCAGATGGAGGAATCGGATACATGGGAGTGGGGTCAGTACTGCAGGGCAGGTGGCCATGCGGGCCGGGCACTTTAGCCGCTAATTGGCCGATTCTTTCACAAAAATCGGCCGATGCCGATTTCACAAAAACGGCCAAATATCGGCCGATATATCGGTCTATCTCTAAATGGGATATGAGCGTCGCAACCGCCCAATGGATGGACACGCATCCAAAAAAAGGGGGGCACTGGAATCAATATAAAACCAGAGAGAATATAATGTACATGTCCACAAGAGCTCATGCCCGATTGAAGCAATTAACATCCCAATCGACGTTCATACCGTGGGGCGTGTAGCTCTGGAGTTCATGTATCCAAAAGGTCTCCAAACGGGAGACACCCCTAATGCAAGAGTCACCCCTCCAATGGGGGACAATTTTGTCGATGACTTGGAAGGAGGTGCCCCTGGGGTCTTTCGCATGGTGTTCCAAATAGTGTCTGGAGACTGTGTGTTTGGGGCAGCCCTTCCTGATCTTGCCCAAATGCTCATTAACTCTAATGGCAAAATTCCGAATAGTTCGGCCCATGTATTGTAACTTACAGGGACGTGATGAGGTACACTATGTAATTAGTGAAACGTGGTGAACTGTTTCATCTGATAACTGCAGTTGGTCACAGTGGAAGTAAAGGTGTCTGTCCTCCGTCGGCCTAAGACATTAGCAATGCATGTGTTGCACTTCCGACAGGGATGATATCCTTTAGTTTCTGGGAAAAATTTTTTTTGGGGGATCTATGACGTTAGGCGCGATTTCGCTCTGTACACATTTTGCTCCCCTAAAAATTATGCCTGCCTTCTCGGGTAGGGAAGGCCCCAGAATCTTGTCACTACGAAGCACCTTCCAGTGTCTAAGTATTTTCTTTATGTCATTATGTTGTACAGAGAAATCGGTAAAGAAGGACCATTTGAACCTGTCTTTTTTATTTTTCTTAGGTTTATCAATAAGCAGAGATGACCTTTCTATATTAGAAACAGTATTGATAGCCTCGTCCAACTCTCGAGCTCTGTATCCTTTGTCCAAGAATCTTTCTTTCAGTATCTGACACTGAGAATCAAAATCCTCCCTCCCTGGTACAGTTCCTCTTCATCCGGAGGAATTGACCCTGAGGAACGGATCGCAGCCACTGGTGGTGATGGCAGCTATCGACCGGAATGTAACCATTTTGGTCGGTAGGCTTAAAGAAAGTCTTAAACTCGAAAATGACCATCAATGGCCGAAATCACTAGATCTAAAAAGTGGATTGAAGTAGAACTGACTTTATATGACAAAACGATGCCACGATCGTTGTCATTGAGGAAAGTCATGAAAGAGTCCAGAGACTCTCTCGTGCCTTTCCAAAGGAGGAGAATGTCGTCGATGTAACGTGCCCAGAGAACCAATTTGGGTCTCTGTGAGGTATCGGCGACATCCTCCTCCCACTGGGCCATGAACAGGTTGGCGAGACTGGGGGCATATTTAGCCCCCATCGCCACGCCTTTGACTTGGGAAAAGAACTGACCCTGAAACCAGAAGTAGTTATGCTTTGTGGCAAAGTCCAGTAACTCCATAATGAAGTTCCTCTGGATCACGGAAAGAGATGGATTACGTGTGAGGAACAATTCCACCGCGGCCAGGCCCAGTTGGTGGGAAATACATGTGTATAAGGCAGAAACATCCGCCGTTACCATCAATATTTCTTCCTGATAATGAACAGCCTCAAGTAATTTGATGGTATCCCTCAAATACGAAGGAACCAATTTTACCAGAGGCTGAAGGTAGAAATCTATATATCTGCCGATGCGAGATGTCACGGAGTCAATCCCGCTGACGATGGGTCGTCCAGGGGGATTGACCACATCCTTATGGACCTTAGGCAGGTAATAGATGACCGTAATACGAGGGGCCAAAGGAATCAGGTATTCCGCTTCCTTTTTGTTTAAGATGTTAAGGGCTGAGCCTTCTTTAATCAGAGCCGATAAGGCCTTTTTATATTTGGCAGTAGGGTCTCCAGGAAGGATGATATATGTGGTCTTATCACCCAATAGTCTATTCATCTCTTGGAGATACGCTTCTTTGTCTAATATCACCATTCCCCCGCCTTTGTCGGCTGGGCGAATGATGATATTCTTTTTAGCACAGAGGGTCTGTAGACCCGCTTGTATAGCGGGATCTTGATGGACTCTCTTTTTAGGTAACTTGTCCAAGTCACTCAAAACCAAGGATTAAATAGAGAGGGGTTGGACAGGCCAGAGTGTATGGTCGCTGCATTCAAGGTGGAACAGGGGGGGGGAATGGCTGGCAAGGCCAAAGTCCTAACCTGTTGAGTGGACGTGGGTAGTGATAAAAAATGTCTCTGTATATTTAGTTTACGAATGCATTTTTGCACATCGATAAAGGTGGAAAAACCATTTAACTTCCTGGGAGGAACAAATTTCAAACCTTTATCAAGAATAACCTGTTCCTCTTCAGAAAGAGTTACTGAACTAAGGTTGAATAGACCTCTGAGATTTTTCTTTTTTTGGCGCTGAGCACGCCAGCCGCCTCTAGTGCCTCGTTTGGTCTTTGGCTGCGGGGTATGTGATACGTAGGGGGGTAGAAGCCCTGTGGTCTGGGAAAACCCGGTTCCTCATACCACCCATCACAAGAAGCTCTTGAATGATCTTCGCCCTCCCCATAATAATGGGGATGTGGGCGGAAATCATAATGAGCTTCATATGTCTCTCCAGTACGTGGAGCGTTATAAGAAGACCTCACTGGGGTGTGATGGGCTTATCCCCTTCTGATTGGGCCACTCTCCTGTGTCCATCTAGGGGAGGCCCCCATCATAATCACCAGGATATGTATAGTTATGGTCTTGTTGGGTGTAACCTCTATTGCCCCCCGATTATGACCCCTCCCTCTTTGTGGGAAACCCCTACTGTTAGAAGCAGATCGGTGTCTGCCACGGCCCTCTGTGTGTGGAGGAGGGTGTTTGGGGGGATTCTTAGTGGTGTTGTCTTTTTTAGGGGGTGGTCTTACTGAGGGCTGAGGAGGAGCCTCATAGACCAGCATCCTATCTGAGATAGCATCGGGAGGTGCGGAAATTTCCATGTCTAAATGTGCATTCACAGGGTTGCTGGAAATTTTCTTCTGCCAATTGAAGACAGTTTTAGCTTTGTAATCTGTTATGTCCCGATTATACTACTTTTGCTTTTTGGTTCTCTGCACTTTCTCCTCTTTTTCAAGCAGCGTTTTTAAACCAGAAGACAATGAAATATATTTAGGGGTATTGATAGAAGGGACAAGTCTTTCTCTAATCTTCTTAAACTCTTTATCCAGAATGCTCAGCCGAGCTCTTTTGCGTTTCCATCAAGAAAGCAATGAGCTGTAGACCTGCCTCGTTAAAGTATTTATACCAGGAATCTAGATCTAATTCCCCCTGTTGGGGGGACACATCCCACCGTAAACCTCGGGCGACCATAGATTCCTTTGTATACTGTTCCAAAAACGCAATGTCCCAGTGGAGGTGAGACCATGACGTTTTTTAACCTGCCAAACACACCACTGATTGCAGTGTTGGGATTAAGGACTGTAAAAACACCATGAGTGTTGAAGGACCTAGAAGTCCTGTATTCGAATACATCCATGATAGATGGAAACAAAGGGAAGCAGCAATTGATAATGTGCCGAAAACGGGGATTAAATGGGATTATTTCCATTTATTTTAAATAGCTGCTTTTAGGTTAAATACCACCTACATTTATTGGTATTTCCTTTTATATTTCTTGATTAGTATACACCATTTTTTTTTATACTTGGAAATAGTTGATACATTGTTCCCTGGCGCCGGAAGTGCATTATAGGCCTTGTTTTTGCAGCTTTTTTTTATAACAGTTGATTTATAATAAATGGCTTCAGCCAAACACTAACCATGAGTGAAAGAAAAGTTTTTGCATTATCATTCATTATCTCAGAAAAATGGCCAAGAAATCATAAATGCTGCCAGGGCATGTAAACTTATGAGCGCAACTGTGTGCGTATGTATGTATGTTACATAGTGGGGTGTCCCAGCGATATAACCATCAGTCAAGCCAGCTAAGGGCTGGACACCTGTGTGCGGTGACCAGGCGGGGGAGTTTTGGGTTAGCTGTGGGTGTTCTGCAAAAAAAAAAAAAAAAAGGCTGTTTTTTTTTTTTTTACCTGTATGATGGTGCACAACGCTGCGCCATTTCGTCTTGGTTTTACCAGATCGCACATGCATTCGTAAAGGCGCCGCAAAAAAGTATGTTTATTTTGTTTGACAACTAAGGGCTCATGTGCATTCATAAGAGTGCTACTATGCTCAGTTGTCTGGCAGCCATGGCGCAGGAACATTTGCTGCATTGCCGTTTATACTCGTGTCTAAACGGTCAGGGCACACGTGCAATCGCAAAGACGCCATTTGGCTCACCAGTTGTTTTCTGGCAGCCATAGCACACGGGGCTTTGCCGCACTGGCGCAGTAGCTTTATTTGGCACGCAAAGATTTGCGTAATGCGCAAATGCGGCCATGCCCGTTCGCAGGGACCACGCTCATGCGTATGCACAAAAGTTTCGGCACACAGCCAGCTTATTTAAGCTGTGTATGACAAACATGCAGTGCTTCCAGGAGACAGATGTGGGACACAGAGCAGGCTCTAAACCAGACACTTGCCGCGGTTAATTTCACGTTAGCCGGGTCACGTGAGTTGCCAAGTATTGCTTGGCAGGCTAAGGTGCTTAGCAGAATTGTTATTAAAGGGTTTCCCTTCTGAGGTGTGTTAAATCTACACCCAAGTACTCCCTTTTTGTGGCTAGTAAATGTCTTAAAAAAAAAAAAAAAGAGGAGCGGGACTAACACTATGGGGCACACCTATGTCATCAGTAGTTCCTGATGTACCTAGTTGTATCCCTAGTGTTGTATCCCCTGAAAGACCAGAGGCTTCCAGGGCAATCTGAGCTGCTGCGCCTATCTGGTATTGTGCCCACAGTCAACACTGCTGCCTCACCCTTTCTCACTAGAAAAAAGGTGGATTAGGGCTTTGAATGAGGTATGCATGAGAAGACTCAAAGGTAGGACAGTGTGATATGGATGTGTTTATTTGTCTAAAACACATAGCAGAACATGCGCTTTTGAATGTATACATAATAGTAAACATACATAGCAATGAGCATAAAGCATGATGCAAGAACCATAAACATTGTATAACAACTTATTCCTTGCATTGTTAAAAAAATCCTCATAGACGGGGCGTGGCCGGATGTGATTGCGGCAAGACCTGTCTTCTCAGAGCTCCGGCTTTCCTCCTGTAATTTATCCTGATTGTGGCGGCTAGATCGACCGGTCCGCATCGTGGTGGCGGCGTTTGGCTGGGGGAACTACCAAGGATCAAGCAGATGCCCTCATCGTCCTCTAAAAAGCAGGGGAAGCGGAGTTCACAGCCTCCGATGGAGCAGCGGCAGCTCCGCTCGCAAGGCAGCATGGCGATTAGCTCCGCCCACGCCATCTTGTCTCCCAGCTCCTCCGTAACGCGCGCCAAATTTGTCCCCATTCAGATGGCGACGCAGCAAGGCGCTCCTCCGGGGATCCCTGTGGCCTCCTCTCCCTTGCCTCAGGAGATCGAGGTGGACACGGCAGCCATAACTGGGCCGATCCTGGAGGCCATAGCGGCTTCAAAGACTGAGCTGATGGGCCGCATAGATAGCCTTGCGACGGAATGCAACCTCATCCGTCACGACCTAGAGAAGATCAGGGGCAGGCTGACTACAGCTGAGGACCGCATTTCGGGGGTCGAGGATGTCTCTCATGCCCACGATTCACAACTCGCAGAGCTGCAGGATATGGTCAGGTCCCTACAACACAGGGCAGATGACGCCGAAGACCGCCAACGCAGGAATAATGTAAGAGTGGTGGGGTTACCGGAGGGGGCCGAGGGAAGAGACACTGCCACTTTTGCGGAGCGGTTCTTCGTGGAGCTCCTGGGACTAAATGATCGTCCCCCAACCTATGTTGTGGAGAGGGCACATCGGGTACCCACTGCTGCCAGGCCTCCGGGAGCTCCTCCACGTCCGTTTCTGGTCCGGTTCCTTAACTATAGGGACAGAGACATGCTACTGGCGGAGGCGCGACAACAAAAGGAGCTGAAATTTGACAACGCCCGCATAATGCTGTTCCCAGATTTCTCGGCGGAGACGCAGAAGAGGCGTCGCTCCTTCACGGATGTGAAACGGCGGCTCAGAGACAAAGATCTAAAGTACAGCATGCTTTACCCCAGTCGTCTTCGGGTACAGTACAAGGGATCGGTGAAGTTCTTTGAACGTCCGCAGGATGCCTGTGAATGGCTGGACCGGATGCCGTGAGGACCTTCTTCCCTGAGGCTTCCAAAATCGCCTGGATCTGTTGGTTCCTCGACTGGTTTGTGCTCCGTTTATGTTTTTTTTTTTTTTTTTTTTCCTCTTATGTTTATCTTTTGCTGCTGCCACACGGCTCCGCTGACTGTTCCCATTGGGTTTTTTGTTTTCCCAGTTTTTCCATTGAGACACATTAACATGTCAGTTGATAAGACTGGGTCCCGGTGGGGCTGTGGTGCAAGTTACATGATAAAAAACCTCACACTTCATTCTGCAAGGTGCTGTAATTGCAGTGACCAATCTCCTGTTTCAAGGTCGGTCGGTTGCAAATTCTTTTTTTAGATTAGCCAATGGAGCTCTGGTGACAGACGTGGATTTTATTTATCTTTAAATGCCGAACTATAATCACGGAAGGTGGAACTCTTCCAGGTTTGTCTGTTACAGGGTTCAAGCTGCATACCGGACTGTTTTTTTCTTTTTTTGTTTGTTAGTTGGGGGTTCTGGTATAACAGCAGGGGGGGAGGGATGTTTGACCAACACCACGGGAACTACTCTCACAATGCACCTTGGAACTTGGATGCTTTTATGATCTCATGTAGGATGTTTTTGCTTGTCTACCTTTGCATGACTGCCTCGCTACTGAGCTTTTTCTATTTTGTTCTTAATGATGGTCATGGATAGTCGTGTTAAGATTTTGTCCTGGAATGTCAGGGGTTTAAACAATAAATTTAAGAGGGCGGCCATGTTCCAATACCTCAAGCAGGTCAAGCCACATATCGTCCTCCTTCAGGAGACCCATCTGGAGGGGAGTAAAATTTTGGCCTTACGGAGGCAATGGGTGCAGAGGGCGGTCCACTCCACTTACTCCACATATTCAAGGGGGGTTTCTATATTGATCAGCAAGGCCCTCTCCTGTGTAATCCACCAGGTCTTTACAGACCCTGGGGGCCGATATGTGGCAATCCTCTTAGAAGTATCCGCACATAAACTCCTGTTAGTTAATGTGTACTTGCCCCCACCTTTCCAGGTGAAATTATTGTATGACCTATTGGTAACATTGGCCCCACACCTACACCTTCCGATTATTATTATGGGGGATTACAACGCTATTATAGACTCGGTTCTGGACTCCTCCAATGCTGCTAGGCCGGCCTCGGGGGATCTCAGTTCCTGGGTGTCGATGGCGGGTCTGACGGAGTTGTGGAGATGGAAACACCCTGGTGTCACCTCATACTCTCATCTATCCACCACCCACAGATCCTCTGCTAGGATTGATCTAGCGTTTGGCAATTGCTCTATCTTACAACATGTGTATGCAATGGAATATTTGTCAGGGGGCCCCTCGGACCATAACCCACTTCTGGCCACTCTGGCTTTCCCGGAGGGTGGCGTACGGGGGGGTTGGAGACTGTCCCCGGGATGGTTAGCGGAGGAACAGGTAACAGAACACTTACAAAAGGCTATATCTACCTATTGGGCGACCAATGAGGATTCAGCTCAACCCTCAGTGGTTTGGGATGCTTTCAAGGCGGTGACGAGGGGTGAATGTATCTCGGCCATAAAATCTGCCAGGAAGGACCATAACCAGGAGGGGGAGACTCTGATGGCTAAAGAGCGGGAGAGTGCTAAAACACATGCAGACTCTCCCTCGGAGGCCTCTTATGTTTCCCTACTAGAGGCTAGGCGCTCACTCACCCTGCATTTTTCAAATTTGGCACACACCGAGGTTAGGAAAAAGGCGGAAAATATTTTTGCTGAGGGGGACAAAAATGGTAAGTTAACTTAGCGGCGGACCGTAAAACAACGGTCAGCGTCCCTGTGGTGAGGAGCAAGGGAGGGGACCTGATCACTGACCCCGAGAAAATTTTGGAGGAGTTTGTGAGTTACTACTCGGCCTTATACTCACCCATTCCGGCATACGATTCTGCTGCCTTGGGCGAATTGTTGAGGGATACGGCTCTACCGCGACTGTCGGACTCGGACGCGGTGACTTTGGACGAGCCTATCTCGGTGCTGGAAATCGAGGCGGCGATACAGGCTTTCCCCCCACAGAAGGCGCCGGGCCCGGACGGGTTCCCGGCGGACTTCTATAGGACGTACGGTTCACAATTGGCACCTAGACTTAACCGGCTCTTTCGTCATTGCTGGGAAAGGGGGGCATTGCCAGACTCCATGATGGAGGCCTACATGGTCCTCCTTCTGAAACCAGGTAAGGATCCAGTAGACTGTTCCTCCTATCGTCCTATAGCGTTATTAAACATGGATTTAAAAATCCTAACCAGGGCCCAGTATTTATATTGTGGACTCTTCACCTTTTTTCCAATACACCCCATTAATGTGTTGTTTTTAAACCTTTGTACTATATACGTTTACTGAACGTTGTTTGATACCGTCCTGTTATTATTAAACTATTATATATTTTGTATCTACCATGACTACTTGTACTACTGTTGCCTAAAAAGCCCCACCCTGGGGGATCCTCCATTTTTTTAAAAATCCTAACCAAGGTTCTGGCGTCGAGATTGGCAAGAGTTATATCGTCTATAGTGGACATTGATCAAACGTGTTTCATGCCTGGCATGTCAACGGTTACGAACTTAAGGAGGCTATTCACGCATATTCAATTGGATAGTGCTGACTTTCCGGCCAAGGTAATTGTCTCCATTGACATAGAAAAGGCATTCGATTCAGTTGATTGGCAATACATGCACGCGGTGTTGGAGGAAATGGGCTTTGTCCCTAGTTTCCGCCAATGGATAAGACTTCTATATGCAAACCCGCGGACGGCTGTCCGTTTGGGTTTTAAGGTGTCCTCGTTTTTCACGATAGGTAGGGGCACAAGACAGGGGTGTCCTCTTTTCCCGTTCCTCTTTGCCTTGATGATGGAACCCATTGCCAGGGCACTCAGGAGATCGGGGGAGGTGGGAGGGATTCAGGTCGGCTCAATTGTGGAATCTGTGGCGCTATACGCGGATGATTTGCTCCTGTTCCTTCGGGATCCGGGGTCGTCACTTCGGGCGGCCCTGCGGATCCTGGACATGTTTGCCTCTTTTTCAGGCCTGCGTGTGAACTGGAGCAAGTCATCTATCCTTCCTCTGGGCCCGGAGGCCCAGCTGCAGAGGGATGACACGTTGCCATTACTTTGGGTCTCCTCTCTCACTTACCTGGGTGTGAAAATTACTGCTAATATATCTGACTACATGTCACTGAATCTCCTCCCGCAAGTGGTGTCTTTGAAACAGAAGATACAGGCATGGAAAAAATTACCCCTTTCATTAATCGGTAGAGTTAGTCTGCTCAAAATGAAGTTTCTGCCGGTACTATTATATTTCCTGCGTCACTCTCCCATGTGGATTCCCAAAAAAAAATTCATCACGCTGAATGGTTTGATTGGGGCGTTTATCTGGTCGCCGCAGGCACCTAGAATAAGCATTAAGGTTCTTCAGGAGCCATGGGGGCAGGGAGGGTTGGCGCTTCCAGACTGGCAAAAGTACTATCTGGCTGGCCAGATGGTGTTTGCCAGGAGGTGGTTGCTGGCTGATGAAGGGGACACGGCCACGGTACTGGAAGCTGCATTATTAGGTTCCTATGAAAGTCTACGGTTAGCCCTTTATAGAGGACCAAAATCCTCCTTACCTTTAACAACTTCCATGAAAGCCACCATTAGAGCATGGGAGTCCGCCACTACCATGATGTCACCTTCCTATTTGGGTGTTTCCCCCTCGACTCCGTTGTGGCTGAACCCGAATTTACCTGACCTTTGCTCCCTTCCGGACCCGATGATTTGGGCTTGCGGGGGAGTTAAGCTGTTGGAGCATATCACTAGAGAGGGTGAGCTTATCTCATTTAATCAGCTGAGGGAGAGGCATGGTCTGCCAAACTCCTTCTTCTTTCGGTACCTGCAGCTGCGTCATGCCTTTCGGGCGCAGTTCGGGGTTAGAAGGGTAGAATTCCTTCCTTCCACACTGGAGAATCTCCTGGGGAATGAGGAGTTGCCCAAAACCTTATCCACGGTGTATAAATCATTGTTTACGAAGACACCTCTGGGAGTCACCAGATGCCGTGAGCGTTGGGTGAGGGAGATTCCAGACATTCAGGGGGAGGACTGTGGGATCACCCCTTTAAACATCTGGTCTCAGCCAGGGACCGTCTAATCCATTTAAAATTTCTGCACCGCATTTATTATACTCCTGTCAGATTGTCCCGTGTGTATCCTTCAACTAGTAGTCAGTGCTGGAGATGTGTATTCTCTCCAGCGGATTCAGAACACATTTTTTGGAAATGTCCTCACATTCAAACCTTTTGGTCGGAGGTGGTGGAATGTTTAACAGAAGTACTTAGCGTTCCGGTCCCCCTAACAGCTAGGGTATGCCTTCTTGGGTTGATTGAGGAGGTTGTTCCCTCCTTGGCACATCGTACCCTATTGAATATAGGACTGTTCTATGGCAGGAAGGCTATCCTGCTAAATTGGAAGAAAACTGCCGCTCCCACAGTGTCATACTGGAAGGGGCTGATCAACTCGGTATTACACTTATACAAGGCCACGTATAAATCCAGGGGCTGTGGTAAAAAGTTTTATAAAGTATGGCAGGCATGGCTTGACAATTCAGAAACGGTGGGATAAGTTCCTAGGTCACTGGGACTGAGTGTCGAGATTCCAGTTATGCAAAGTGCTTTACCTTGAGTGCATTTAATGTCACTTATGACAAATACCTTTATGATGGGATTGTGGGGTAGGGTGTTGGTCGGGATTGGGT
>NC_053500.1:90344077-90429077 GCF_905171775.1 Rana temporaria | reverse complement strand
CTTACTGGGCACTTAAACCCCCTTCCCGCCCAGAGGACTTTTTGCGATTCGGCACTGCGTCGCTTTAACTGACAATTGCACGGTCGTGCGACGTGGCTCCCAAACAAAATTAACGTCCTTTTTTTCCCCCCACAAATGGAGCTTTCTTTTGGTGGTTTTTGATCACCTCTGCGGTTTTTATTTTTTGTGCTATAAACAAAAATAGAGCGACAATTTTGAAAAGAAAATATTTTTTACTTGTTGCTATAATAGCTAAATTTTTTAAAAATGTTTTTTTTTTTTTATCCTCAGTCTAGGCCGATATGTATTCTACATATTTTTAGTAAAAAAAAAGACATCTCAATAAGCGACTGGTTTGCGCAAAAATTATAGCGCCTACAAAATAAGGGACAGAATTATTATTTTTTTTTTTTTTACTAGTAATGGCGGCGATCTGCGATTTTTATTGTGACTGCGACATTATGGCGGACACATCGGACACTTTTGACACATTTTTGGCACCATTCACATTTATACTGCGATCAGTGCTATAAATATGCACTAATTACTGTATAAATGTGACTGTCAGGGAAGGGGTTAACACTAGGGGGTGAGGAAGGGGTTAAATGTATTCCCTATATAGTGTTCTAACTGTGGGGGAAGGGGGGTGACTGGGGGAGGTGACCAATTTGTGTCTCTATGTACAAGAGACAGATCGGTATCCTCTCTCCCTGACAGCACCGCTGTCTGTGAGAGCCGGCAATGAGAAATGATCTCATATGTAAACATATGAGATCATCTCTCATTGGCCGCACAGATTGCCTAGCAAAACGGCCATTCCGATTGGCCGTTCACGGCGATCTGTGATTGGATGTGTCCAAGGGACATGGCCAGCACAGAAGTTCCCCGCTGAGCGCTCGGGAGCGCGCGCAGGGAACGCGGAAAGGGGCGGACGTGAAAACACGGCGCCCCAGAGAAGAAGAACCACCCTGTGGCCGTATATAGTCGTACGGCCGTCGGGAAGTGGTTAAACAAGAACTTAACTTGTCCGGTAGATAATGCACAAGGTTTGAAACACCCTGTTGATAAGAAATTGAAGTCATTATTAAAAGCTTCCTTTTTTCTTTGGCCAGTTCAGCTATTCAGCCAGCTGTTGCAGGAATCATTATCTGCCAATCCATAAAGGATCAGATCAGGAGGCCTGATAGGCCCAACCAGGAGGATGATCAGCCTGAAAATAATGCAAAAATAAGCGCTGTGTTTTGCCGTTGATGACTTAACCACTTAAGCCCTGGACCATTTGGCAGCCTAAAGACCAGAGGACTTTTTATAGTTTGGCACTGTGCTGCTTTAACTGGTAATTGCGCGGTCATGCAATGTTGTATCCAAACAAAATTTGCTTCCTTTTTTCCCCACAAATGGAGCTTTCTTTTGATGTTATTTGATTGCCTCTGCAATTGTTTTTCGTTTTTGCGATATTAATGGAAAAAGACCGAAAATTTTGAAATAAAAATGATGTCCCAGATTCACGTAACACTTACGCCGACGTATCTCGAGATACAACGGCGCACATTTACACTTACGCTGCGTATCTGTACGCCGTACCCACGGAACTAGATACGCCTGAAAATAGGCTTCTTCCGACTGACGTAACTTTCCTACGCTGGCGTATCGTGGACGCATATTTACGCGGGACGCATCTGGCGCTCCCATTGATTTCTTATTCAAATATGCAAATGAGGGAGATACGGCGATTCACGAACGTACATGCGCCCGTCGCAGGCTATGCGCGGTCCGCGTAAGTTGTACGTCCGGCCTAAAGTTATCCCTCATAAAGCAGGTGTAACTCAGCAACAGACGTCCACAGGGGTCAGCTGGAGAGCAGCTGCAGCAGCACCGTTGTGGACGAGCTGAGCAACCACACTTGCAGGACAACACATCTGTATGCCAACAATGCCAGGGGCAGCCATGGTCATTGCACTACTACAGTGTCCACAGGCACGTAGGAGGGCAGGGGAGAGGAAATGCCGAACGCGCATGAACCTCTTTGGCATGGGGGAATCGGAGGTGTATCGCATCTTCAGATTCAGCCCTGATGCCATCCTGGAATTATCCACAGCCCTGCATGATGACATCACCAGCAAAACACAACACTCACATGCAGTGCAGCCACTGGTCAAGGTACTGGCAACACTCCATTTCCTCGCCAGTGGATCTTTTCAACGAACAAGTGGAGTCGTGTCTCTGGGATGTCACAATCCACCATGAGCAGATGTGTGCACCAGGTTGTCCCCGCAATCCTCACACGCATGTCCCACCACATCATCAAACCCACCCATGAGCACCTGCGGCAGAAGGCAATGCAGGATTTCTACAGAATTGCCAGATTCCTACGCACCGTGTGGGCCATTGATTGCACACATGTGGCACTACGCCCCCCCCCCTGTGCCACAGAGCACATATACTGCAATCGTAAGCATTGGCATTCCATCAACGTACAGGTGATAGCCGATGCCCAATGCCTCATATGGCATGTCCGTGCCAAACACCCAGGGGCCAGCCACGACAGCTACATATATCGTCAAAGCAACATCCCAACAGAATTCGAACAGAACGTGTACAGGGACGGCTGGCTGGTTGGTGAGTGACATGGGAGTCAGGCATGACTGTCCGACCCCATGATGCAGACATCACGAGGAGCACATGCACGGCTAACATCCTTCTGTCTTTTCCCTTCCAGGTGACTCTGCATATGCACTTGGGCCCCATCTCCTGACTCCATACCGGGATCCCCAAACCAGAGACGAGAGAAGATACAATGCTGCACACATACGCACCCGTGCAGTGGTGGAGCGCACATTTGGCCTCCTGAAGTCCCGTTTCCGATGCCTGGATAAGTCCGGGGGGACCCTGTTGTATTCCCCAAGCTTTGTGTGCCAGATCATCTGTGCATGTTGCCTGTTGCACAACTACGCCATGAGAAAGGGCTTGGAGATTGACATATGTGATGACCTGACCCCCCAACCACACAGTACCCCCCTGAATGAGGCTACCCCGTCAGCTGAAGGAAAAGCAGTCAGGAGTTGCCTCGTGGAACGCATCTTTGCACGTTAAACACACACATTCATCATGGCACACAGACAATACACGCATGCACACCACTGTGGTCCCTAGCTCACAAACACCACATCCACCTCACATTGGATTAGCCCAAGTCCACCATGCAGGACTTGGGAGCAGCAACGCCGCGCCAAGGCCCCAATGGTGTTGCTGTCCATTCATACCACATTCACACGGTCGTAGGGATAACCTCTCCCTGACGACCCAGGGTGACACCCCCACATTCACACACCAGTCACACTGTAGCCTGCACTCCTCACCGTGTGCATTCACTACAACAACAAAAACGCTCATATCCTGAGCATATACAAAAATAAAAAGCTCATAACCTGAGCAAAGATAATAAAAAAAGGCAATCCATTGCCCTGTTGTGGGCCACGCCTGGTGCCACGGCTCTGGCTCCTTGGTTGTCTGGGTAAAGCCTCAGGTGGGGGTGGTGGGGCATCAGGAGAAGGCTCACCCACAGGTCTGGCAGGTGCTGGCTGCCTGCCCTCCAATGCCAGGGAAATGCGGGTGAGGGCTGCATTTGTCTGCGCCTGCATCCGCAGCTGGCGGGTGGTGTTGTGCTGCTGGTTGCGCCTCGTCTGCCTCCCCTCCGCCTTGATGGCAGCAGTATTGGCCTTTACAGCCACTACCAGGCTCTTTACCTCTGCCACGAGGCATGATGTTGTGGCCTGCAGCTCCCCAACGCAGGTGACAATCGCAGCACAGTTCCCACTGACATCCTGTAGACTGTCATTTATCTGTGCCGAGGAGGCCAGGCTTTCTGCCACACGTCACAGGTCCCTGGCTACAGCACCCATATGGCGGGCCTGATCTCTCGCAAGAGTTTCCTGGAGAGACTCAGGAACACCCCTGGTCTTGCGTGTCGCCTTCCTGGGGGCAGGAGAGGCTTGGGGTCATGTGTACGGGGAGGCCCTTGAGGGGCCTTCCCTGATGGTGGAGGAGGTTTGGGAGGGTCCAGGGATGATGGGATCCTCCTCAACGAGGTAGACAACTTCCTCCAGGTCCCCATGCTCCTCCAACTTCCTCTAGAGGAGAGGTGTGTGCACACTCCTCTGGGGATGGCGTGGGTCGTCCAGCAGATGACGACGGGCCCGCTCCCTCAGCACATCTGTGGATGACACAAAGCATTCACATGTTGGTGGTGGACCCACACACTTGTCACATGTTCCCTTCCACCCCCTCACATGCTACACACCGGATAGGGGATAAAACACACTTACCTGTCAAGGCCTGGTCACCGGAGTCAAATCCCTTCATGCCCTCCACCTGGTCCCGCTGCAGACATTGGGCGATGACCTCCTCCTCATCGGTCAACTGCATAGCAGAGGCTGGTCCTCCTCCCGTGCCCCTGGCGTGCCTCCTCATAAGGGCCAGCTTGTCACGGACCCGACGTCTCAGGTCATTAATCTTTTTCTTTATCGTACATCACGGGACACAGAGCTGCATAGCCATTACATGTGGGTTATAGAGTCTACCTTCAGGTGATGGACACTGGTGTAATCAATTAAACAGGAAGTTCCCTCCCTATATAACCCCTCCCCTACTGGGAGTACCTCAGTTTTTTCATCAGTGTCTAAGGTGTTGGTCACGAGTTAACATGTGCTCTTAGGAGCTCCACTGGAGGGATCCATGCTGGATGTAAAAAGCCTCCATAAATCCGGATCCGTCCAAGGTGCTTCATAGCCAAAGTGGACGGTACCCGGGCCTCGGTACGAAGAACGAGGTTTAGCCTATAATGCCTCTCTGCGGAGGGCTGGATCCTGGGTTCCAGAACTTTGTGCCTTCTAAGGACCAAATGTTTTTTCTGCTGCCAGAGTGCTATATAGGTCCAGGGGTGTGGTGTTCCTGCCATGGACCCCGGTCCCTGAAGGTCTAGGACTATACCCACGGTGAAGAGGGAAGATTGGGCCTCTTGCTTGGCAATACCCTGCAGCGTGGAAAGGTAAGAGAGGGACCTACGGGACTTGGTTCGACAGTAGGTCTTCTGTAGGGGACTATGGGTCTCGCCTATATTATGTTTTTATGCATGGGCAATGTAAACCACGATGTCTTTTGAGACGGGATGGCTCAGGGCACCCATATACCTCCCCTAGCCGGCATGTAGCCCGGGCCACTATGTCTGTTCAGACAGGATGGCTGTAGTACCCATATATCTCCCCTTGAAGGGGCTGGTACAAAAAAAAAAAAAATGCCCTTAATCCTATGCAAAGCATTGTCTTCCATGAGTAGCTGCAAGTCTTATCTGTTTTTCCACTACTATGGGCAGTAAAAGACATGCCTGATGTTTTCGCTTACAATGCTTTCCAAAAACGGAAGCTTAAGTGTTAGCTGGTCTATTGTGCGTCCCACTTCCTCAGCTTCAGGCTCTACCATGTCGCACGTGCTCACCGGCTCAGTGCAGTCGCAGAGCGGGCTCTTCAAAAAGGCCCAGATGTCAGAGCTCTGTAAAGCTAGTGGGACACAAACGCAAGCACCTTGTGTGAGTTGGATACAGATTCATCTAAGACGCCTACTCCGCATCTAGCTGTGCAGATTAGCAGGCATTGTTGCTGCCAGACTATGTTCAGCTGTTGATGCACCTGGGTTAAGCTCCTCTGCTTTTAGCTTAGGACTTTGGTCTCCCCATTGAATAAGGTCAGGGGTAGGAATATAAAAAGGAATCGCCACCTGAACCTGGTGGCCCCTTATTCTCCCCTGTAGAGACAGCTCACAGATTGAGCCATCAGACCTGTCAGGCAATCAATGCAGCCTCCCCCAACATTGCAGCTACTCTGCATGTGTTTTGTTTTTTGCATCACATTTGTTGTTCTACAAGAGGTTAACTGCTATGTTCGCAGCATCCTCACAAGAGGCAAAAAAAAAAAAAGCAGGGTGTGTCCCTTTTCCTGCTTTAATCCTTAAACAAAGGGATTAGAAGAGCTGGGGATGAAGGTTCACTGTCAGAGGACAGGAGACAGGAGCTGCAGCCTAACGAGGAGAAGCTATCAATAGCCCTACAGGTTCTGATTGCACCTGCAGTCTTTTCAGAGATTCATGCTGCATATAATTTCCCTCTGCCTACTCGGCCAAAGCCTCTATCTTCTCCTTGTAGTGTAAAGAGAGGTTTTTCCTATAGGTGGCTAGTAAGACCTCCATATGGTCCTCAGCCTGGTGTCGGCTTCAGGCTAACCAAATGCACATCTGAGGGATGCACAGTTGCTGGTACACATTGCTAACGTCTCTTAATTGAAGAAACGCACATCTACAGAGGATAACTTCCTCTTTACCAGTCCGCATGTTGCATAAGATACATGAGTTTGGAATGCATGTGGGATAAAAACAAGTAACAGAGCATGTTTTATTGTGGATCGCATAAGGATACATGTTTCTGTCTCTATGGTGTTGCATGTTTGTTAGAGTTGCATAGAAATGCTTGAGTGCATAAAGATGCTAGTTACCTGATCACTCAAGTCCTGGATTACCCAAGGATGTTTGGTCACACAGAAGTGGTTTGTTTGCACAGAAATGCCTAAAATCGCATAAAGTTGCTTGGATGCAAAAAAGATGCTGCATCACACATGGTTACCTGATCATCCGCGTCCTGGATTACCCAAGGATATTTGGTCACACAGAGAGGCTTGTTTCCACAGAAGTGCCTAAGTTTGCATAAAGATGCTTGTATGCATGAAAATGCTGGAATCACACATGATTACTTGATCACCCAAATCCTTGATTCCCCAAGGATATTTGGTCACACAAAGAGGCTTGTTTCCACAGAAATGCCTAGAATCGCATAAAGAGGCTTGAAGGCATAAAAATGCTGAATCACACATGAACACCCGATCACCCAAGTCCTTGATTACTCGAGGATATTTTGGTCGCACAGAGAGGCTTGTTTCTGCAAGAATGCCTAAAGATCGCTTAAAGATGCTTGAATGCAAAAATAAGCTGGATCACACATGGTTGTTGGATCAACAGCGTCCTGGATTACCCAAGGATACTTGATCACATAGAGAGGCTTGTTTCACAGAAATGCCTAAAGTCGCATTAAGATGCTTGAGTGCATAAGGATGCTGGATCGCACAGGAGTGCTTGGTCACACAAGAGTCCTTGGTCACACAAGGGTTCTTGTCCGCACAGTAGTGCTTAAAATGCATAAGATGTTGATCGCATGGAAGATGCTGAATCGCATAAGGATGCATGATTACTTTAAAGTTGCACATGGCGGCCTAATTAAGCAATACAGGATTCCTTGTGTTTGCATAGAAATACGTGTCTGCATGGGTTCATGTTGCACATTGTTGCATAACACGTTTATATCGCATGCTTGCTTGCAAGATGCTTGTTCCAGAGCACACATGCTATATGCATGTTTTGCTTAAAACATATTTATATGAATTCATGCTTCCAGGAACACACGCTGCCATGTACACACACTTCCATTGAGGCATATGGCTTTAACACTTGCCACATACACACATGGGGAGCCAGTTGCATATGTGTTTATTTACTTGGGTCTGCAGAGGTTGTCTGCGTTTCGCAGGGGAACAGCACTATCTCCAGTTGGTGGTCTTGCCCTTTTGGGTTAGCCTCCGTGCCTGGGTTGTCAGGGTGCTAGGGCCCACCTCTAGCAGGTCTGTAGGCCCAGGGTATAGCAGTAATGGCATACCGAAGCAAACTCCTGCTGATGGGTCAGTCAGTAGCATGGCTGGACCTAAGGGTGTCCAGCATGGTCAAGTATCTGGAACTCTAAAGATACATTCTTTCATTTGACAAGAAGCTGGGTATGTTTGGCACAGTCCAAAAAGGAGAGTTTTTTTGGCCTCAGACAAGACCATCGCTATAAGAAAACTGGTCTATGTGGTCACGGCAAGGAACAGTTCCTTACTTTTGGCCTTTTGATTAAGGCACTAGGGAAGATGCTGGCTTCATTCAAGACAGTTCCCTATACTAACTTTTATTCAGGGCTGTTATAAACAGTATTTTGTCGGCCTAGAAAGAGTGGATCTTGACCTAGCATTATCCAAAGAACCCGGTCCCAGAGATATGCTGGAATTCCTCTTGGTGATTCTTAACTAAAAGGGTTTGCCAGGTCAGGAAGAGACCATGGCCCAGGGGAAGTAGTCAAGCTCCAAGGGAGCCTTATCTGTCAGCTAGAGCTACCGATGGAGCATCTGGCTTAGGGGCCTGAACGTTCAGGTGGCAGGTTGGTTCTGTCAGAGTACAATCAGACTATGCCAGACTAGTGATTTACTTAATTTACCAAGGAGGAGCTTGTGCCTTGCCTATTGACATTCATCATTTCATGAAATGCATAATTGGCAGGCGATTCGCTGGAGCCGTCAACAAGTGTCTCCGGAAGAATGACCTCTACACCCCGACTGTTTTCCTGACCAAATGTCACAGAAATAGTACCCTGTACATAAGATGTATTGGCGTCCAGGCTCAACAAGAGATTGAACAGCTTGGGGTCAAGGATAAAGGATCCACCCGCATGCGGGGCAGATGTGTTTGTAATCCGGGGGGGGGGACCAGTTGTCACTGGTTGTGTCT
The DNA here is from genome assembly GCF_905171775.1 of Rana temporaria. Classification (NCBI taxonomy): domain Eukaryota; kingdom Metazoa; phylum Chordata; class Amphibia; order Anura; family Ranidae; genus Rana; species Rana temporaria. The sequence continues at coordinate 90,420,440 of NC_053500.1, read as the reverse complement.
CTCCCCCCAGTGCCGCGACTTTTGTGGCTTCTATGCAACATTTAGAGGAGAACGGAAGCTGGCCTGATTACTCCGGCATAACCCTGACGACCTCTCGGTGCAGGAACAGTAAGGGTGGTAGTAGAGGACCCACAGTCCCTTACATCTTGTCCAGGCCTACTTTGCAGGGGGTATTACATTCTGCCTTGCAACAGGTGAATTAATGGTCTGGCTATTATAGCCCACATTCTCGAGGATTGGGGCTTTCAGAATCAGCGGCAATTCCCTTGATTCATACAAGAGAGCTGGCCTCCAGGACCAGATATCCTACGGTCTGGAAGGCCCATGTTCCTGGTGTGAAACCAGATGGTGGCATCCGTGGAAGTTTGTCAAAGGTAAAATTCCTGCCTTCCTACATTTGGAAAGGAGACGGAGCTAGCCTTAAGTTATATCAAGGATCCGATCTCGGCCTTGCTTCCAAAGGTCGATTACTTCACACTGTTTGGTCCGGGCTGTTATGCACGTCACCCCTTGTATAAGTCCACCAGTTGGGTCGCCCTTGTGCTCGGAGGATTGGCTCTAGTTTTGTCGGCTTACAGGGTCAGCTCCTTGGGCCGATGCACCATATTTCTCTTCATCCTTTAACAAGGAATTGGTGTTCTTGGTTGTGGTATTGGTTTTGGCAACTTTCTTGGTATAGAGCCATACTCAATTATTCTTACAAGTAGAGTGATTTTCATCCTCACCCAACCTTATTTACTAGAAGGATCTAGTATTCATTTGAATCTAGATATTCTTACCTTCCCTTTTTTCAAAACCTTGTTTCACGGAAGGAAAGGTTATTGCTTTTCTCTCAATTGAGATGAGAGCAGTTAAATACCTATCTGAAGGTTTCAGATATAGAAAGCTGACGTTTTTATTGGGCTGCCAGAAGACCCTAGATGGGCAGGCAGTGTTCAGGTCAGCTATTAAAATGGTTACACTCTCTCTCTCGTTGGAGTAAGAAGGGTCTAGGCCTATCTGAAGCGGCTGCTCGGATACGGAAAACTGATGTTGTTGCGCTACCAGGAGGCCCCAGGAAAGGGCAGGCAGCGTCTAAAATCAACTGTTTTTAAGGTTGATTCATCAGGTTATTAATCAGGCTTGTGGTTAGAGTAGGATTCCCCCTGTTTTTTTGTGGGGGTGCTCCCTACCAGGATGGTAAGCGCTTTATGCGCAATGCATTTCCAAGCCTTTATGACGCAGATTTTCAAGGCCGCAACTTGGTCATCTGTGCTTACGTTCACTAACTCCTATCAGGTGAACATAAGACGGCAAGAGGATGCAGCTTTTTGGCGCAGTATGCTGCAGGCAGCATTATAGGTCCTCACGTCTGATGGCGGTCTGCGTTGTTGGTGTCTCCCTCCCCTCAGTAAGCATTGCTTTGGGACATCCCACATGTAATGGCTATGCAGCTCTGTGTCCCGTGATGTACGATAAAGAAAATAGGATTTTTATAACAGCTTACCTGTAAAATCCTTTTCTTGGAGTACATCACGGGACACAGAGCTCCCACCCCTCTTGTCTGGGGATATTGGGACACTTATTGCTTTGCTACAAAAACTGAGGTACTCCCAGTAGGGGAGGGGTTATATAGGGAGGGAACTTCCTGTTTAATTGATTACACCAGTGTCCATCACCTGAAGGTAGACTCTATAACCCACATGTAATGGCTATGCAGCTCTGTGTCCCGTGATGTACTCCAAGAAAAGGATTTTACAGGTAAGCTGTTATAAAAATCCTATTTTTTGTACATAGTCGGGGGTCCTGGTCTCATTACCGACGGTATTGACCTCCAGGGTGATCTCCTCCAGGATCTCCCTCTTACGTGCCCTGCTGGTCCGGGCACTGTGGGCACCATGGAGGAACTTGTCATATTTGGCTATTCCAGAAATAATAGCCCTCTCCTCCCTCAAAGTTCTTCTTCCTCCTCTCCTTGCCTCCATTTACAGCTGCCGCCATCGCTCAGCAAAAGTACCTTGCTTCAGGGGGGGGAAACAGGCAGGAAGTACTTTTGCGCCGGACGGTCGCATGGCTGGGCGTATTTATGCGCTCGGCGTAAGCGGGTGGGCCGGCGTATCCCAGGAGTTGCGCCGGCGTGGTTGTGAGCATGCGCACAGGGGAGCGATCATTGTCCACGTCACTGCGCATGCTCTGGTAATGATACGCCGGGCGTAAAACACTGCTCCACGCTCGGACTATCATTTGCATAAGGTCACACCCACTTACGCTGGCTTACGCCTACAAAATTACGTTACGCCGGTGCAACGTTGGGAGCATTTCCATTGTGAATACTGTGCTCGCCCCTCTGCGCAACGTCGGCGTAGCGTATATTCGATACGCTACGCCCGCATTAAGATGCGCCGAGGTATGTGAATCTGGGCCGATACTGTATACTTTTTTGAAAATCCAATAACTCAATTGTAGTCATACATTTAGGCCAAAATGTATTCAGCCACATGTCTTTGGTAAAAAAAAAAAAGTCTATGACCGTATATTTATTGGTTTGCGCAAAAGTTATAGCGTCTACAAACTAGGGTACATTTTCTGAAATTTACACAGCTTTTAGTTTGACTGCCTAGCTCATTTCTTGAGGTGCTAAAATGGCAAGGCAGTACAACCCCCCCCTCCCCCCCCAAATTACCCCATTTTGGAAAGTAGACACTCCATTTGAAATTTGCTGAGGCATGTTGGGCCCATTGAATATTTAATTTTGTTGTCCCAATGATATATTGCTCACACATGCCATGGTTATATGTGGAATTACACCCCAAAATACATTCTGCTGCTTCTCCTGAGTATGGGGCTACCACATGTGAAAGACTATTTGGGAGCCTAGCCACGTACGGGACCCTGAAAACCAAGCCCCGCCTTTTTTTTTCTTTTCACAAAGTTGTCACTAAATCATTGAAACAACTTTGTGCAAAAAATAAAAAATAAAGTTGTCATTTTCCAGCAATATACCATATTTATCGCGGTATAACGTGCTCCCGCGTATATTGCGCACCCCTAAAGTTGCCCCCAATCCTGTGGGAATTTTTTTTTTTTGTCCTTACAGTTTTGGTGTCTTGCGCGGCGTCCATCGGCGGCCTCGTCGGGTCCGGCGTTCGCCTGCGGCTTCGGGTGTCCTCTTCGTCGGGTCCGGCATCCTTCTGCGGCTTCGGGTGTCCTCTTCGTCGGGTCCGGCGTCCTTCTGCGGCTTCGGGTGTCCTCTTCGTCGGGTCCGGCGTCCTTCTACGGCGTCCTCGCGTCCTCCCCGCTCGTTTCCCGCGCCGAGTTTGAATACTGCGCCGACATGTACAGAGCGCAGTACACTGGTATATTGTCGGCAGTGCTCGGCTACCCGCGCTGAAGTCCTGTACGTCCAGGACGTGAGCGCGGAAGGAGCCGAGACTGCCCTACTATACTATACAGTATTCAAAACTCGGCGCGGGAAAGCGGGTATTGGCGTATACCGCGCACCCGCGATTTTGTCCTGATTTTCAGGGCAAATAAGTGCGCGGTATACGCCGATAAGTACTGTACCTCTTAGCAAATAGCTTGGGTGTCTACTTTCCAAAATGGGGTAATTTGGGGGGGGGGTTTCGTGCTATCTGGGCGAAGGCCATAAAATGCCAAGATGGCACAAACCCCCCTAAATGACCCCATTTTGGAAAGTAGACACCCCAAGCTTTTTGCTGAGAGGCATGGTGAGTATTTTGCATCTCATTTGTTTTTGAAAATGAAGAAAGAAAAGAAAAATTATTTTTTCTCTTATCGTCTTGACAAGTGGGTTATGTTTATGTTCGCAGGAAAGGACTAGGCAGAAACATGTTGGATATTTAAACGCATGTTACTTTACAGAGTTGAACACCCCCGCCCAGGGTGCGGTCCCTCCGGACATAACCCTCCTCCCTGCAGCATGCAGCCTCAGTTTTGTTCTGCCTACCAAAATAGGACGGATGGCTCCCTTTGGGCCCTGAGGACATGTTTATTTTATTTGATTTTCTTCTTTTCTGAAGAATCTTCTATCAATGGTCGGCTGAGAGACAGGCTGGATATATAGATCCTTGTAGTCTCCTCGGTCCGGCCAGCGAGCGTGAGCACACCTTTGCAAAGGGGCTGGGTCTGCCACCACATACCCAATGACTCCTGGGGTGGCCGGTGAGCTTTGCTCCAAGGTCCACATATGACTGGGCTGTGGTGTTGTCTCACTCACAGTGGACCGGGCCGACAGCTACCTCCAACACGGTTGTATGCCTGTCAGGAATGCGTCAGTGGGTCCTTGTATGGACGGGTAAGTACAGTCCCCCCCGCCTCGGCGGGTCGGTATGGCTGGCATTCCTGGGGTAAGGGGGTCCTCCCTTCCCTGCTCTCTGTCTTGTTTCGGACAATAGAAAATTAAAAGAATCCTTGAATCCACACTCCCTTTGGCGATAATCTAAATAATTTAATTAGTGTACCGGCCGATTCTCCAGGACTAGACAGGGTATCTGCCAAATAAAGCAAAAAAGCTATATAAATAAAGGTTTGGAGGGGACAAGGGAGCCCCCAGAAAGAAAAAAAAAATGGAGGGTCAGCAACGGCTTGAGGTACAAAAATATGAGAGGCTTTATTAGGGGTGGGGGTATCATATATACATTAAATATCAAGCATATGTAAGGAACAATGTATTCAATATAACACAGTATATCTCACAATACCTAACCATTTAATTAAAAAACATGCTGCAGCAAATTTAAATTAAAAATGCAGAGCGTTCTGACAGGCATCAAAAATTTGCAGACTCCGTTTGTCCAGAAAAGAGAGGCACCCCCTAAAAAACAGTCAATAACGTGCTGTTAGATAAGTGTGGAATTTTGGTGATTATTGGTATTTTGAAAAACGCACATATACACATCCAGAGTATTTGATGCACTATAATGATGAAATGACTCAACATTAGGCTCAATGGCTCATGTGAATAGTGAATCAAAGCCAAACCAAAGTTCAAACACACAGATCCACAGAGATCTGTAGATCATCAACAGCCTTCAGAGCACTTGTGCTGATTTAACCACCTATGTACTGAAAATGCAGGGTTCCAGGAACTGAAAGCATCCAAATCAAGGAGCATATATAGCAAGTTCTCATACTCTTAATATTAGGTGGTTCATTCAGGTCCTTAAATCTGATCGGAATAAGTGGATAGAGTTTCACACTTCACTGGGATAGCAGGTGTCCATTGCACTTCTTCAGAACAAATTAGTGTTGGCATATGTTACTTATATAGACATAGATATCTCTTTTAATTGCTGCATTATCAAATATGACCACGAGATGGCATAGTAATCACTTTAGTGTTGATTGATGTGATTGGATATCTATCTCTTAACCAGTTCCCGACCCGCTCCTGTACATTTACGTCAGCAGAATGGCACGGACAGGCACATCAACGTACCTGTACGTGCCCTGCTTGACGGGGGTCGGGGGTCCGATCGGGACCCCCCCCCCGGTACATTCTGCGGGTCGGTAAGCTGCAGAAGCAATCCGGGATGTGGGGGCGGCTGTTCGTTTTCAGCCACCCCCTCCGGATCGCTCTCAGCCAATGCCAGCGCTCCCCTCCTCCTCTTCCTGTGTTTAGTGTAAACACAGGAAGAGGGAAGTGTGTGATCTCTCCTCGTGGTGGTCATATCGACCACTGCTGAGGAGAGAAGACCACACACAAGTAAGTTCCACCAAGCAGCACACATTTGACCCCCCCAAGTCACCGCTGATCACCCCCACCCCAGTCTCCTGTAACAGTGTCACTGAATGCAGTAATCATTTATTTTCTGATTGCTGCATTTAGTGTCAGTGTTACAGAAAAAAGTGTTAGGGCAGTTAGTTTTAGCCCCCTTTAGGTCCAGGGTAGCCCCCTACCCCCCCTAATAAAGGTTTAACCCCTTGATCACCACCCTAGTTAACCCTTTCACCCCCTATTGCCAGTGTCAGTAAGCGATCGATTTTCTGATCGCTGTATTAGTGTCACTGTTGCCGCTAGGCAGTTCGTTTTTTTGAGGTTCGCCGCCAGGTTCTATAGCGTTAGGTACCCCCATAAATAAAGTTTTTAACCCCTGATTGCCCCCTAGTTAACCCTTTCACCATTGATCACCGTATAAGTGTTACGGTTGAAGCTGGTTAGTTAGTTTGCTGTTTATAGCATCAGGGCACCCGCCGTATATAACCCAATAAAGGTTTAACCCCCTGATCGCCCGGCGGGTGATATAAATTAAATTTTAGCGTCAGTCAGGGTCTGCGTCGCCCCAGGCAGTGTTAGGTTAGTGCCAGTACCGCTTACACCCACTCGCAAAGCATACACCCCCCTTAGTGGTATAGTATCTGAACGGATCGATACCTGATCTGATCAGATCTATACTAGCGTACTCAGCAGTTTAGGGTACCCAAAAATGCATTGTTAGCGGAATCAGCCCAGATACCCGCTAGCACCTGCGTTTTCCCCCTCTGCCCAGCCCAACCCACCCAAGTGCAGTATCGATCGATCACTGTCACTTCAAAAACACAAGACACATAACTGCAGCGTTCGCAGAGACAGGCCTGATCCCTGCGATCACTAACAGTTTTTTTCGAAGCGTTTTCTACATTTTCCTTTCTATAGTCAGGTGCTTTTTTCACCAGTGTACCACTAAATTTAGAGCCCAAAATGGCAAAGCGAATGTACACTGGTGAAGAGGCCGTCAGGATTCTGTGCATGTCAGATAGTGAAGAAGAGGAGGTCACGCATCTGACAGAATCTGGCTCAGAATACGAACCCGTTTACGACAGCGGCTCCATGTCGGATAGCTCGGACGACGGAGTGGTGGTCCCTGCTAAGGCCAGGCGTACCCGACCCCGTTCTGATGTTGTTGAGCAGCAAGAACCGCAGGTCCCTCGTATGGAGCAGAGAGCCAGTACTAGCGCCGCTATTCCTTCTGGTGGATTGGCAAGCACCAGCGGCCTAGTACACCCTGGTCGTTCATCCAGCACTGCAGTATCACGTGGTGACGTGGCGAGTCCCATAAGTGCAGTTCAAGCTGGCGAGGTGGCAAGCACAAGTAGTGTCCCGCTGCCACCAAGAAGAAGACAAAGACAGGCCCGTCGTGCCCATAGTGCCCTTCCTGCAGAATTCGCCTATCCTGATTGGGTCCCCACCACTTCTGCAGAACCCGTACTTCCCCCATTCACTGGCCAACCCGGTATTCAGGTGAATACAGCGAATTTTATGGCACTTGATTTTTATTCGCTGTATTTCACGGAAGATCTCTATAGATCTATTGTGGACCAGAGTAATTTATATGCTGGTACCTACATCGCCGCTAATCCCCAGTCTCTTCTTGCCAAAGAATGGAAACCTATTGAGGTTTCCGAATTTAAAACCTTTCTGGGCCTTACCCTCAACATGGGCATACACCCATTTCCGGAATTGGTCCACACATCCAATTGACCATATGCCCGTGTTCTCTGCTCACATGGCCAGGAAACGATACGAGGCGATCCTGCGGTTTCTGCATTTCAGTGACAATGCACTTTGTCGTCCACATGGAGACCCTGAATTTGACCGGCTCTACAAAATTCGGCCCCTCGTAAACCATTTCAACGAACGTTTTGCAGCCTTGTTTAATCCCCAGCAGGTTGTTTGCGTTGATGAGTCCCTGGTTAAATTTGCTGGCCGCTTGTCTTTCAAACAGTACATTCCCAGCAAGCGTGCCAGATACGGGGTCAAGCTCTATAAGCTCTGTGACAGGGCCACAGGCTACACATGGAGCTTTAGGGTTTACGAGGGCAAAGATAGTCAGGTAGAGCCAGAAGGATGCCCAGATTACATGGGGAGCGCTGGCAAGATCGTTTGGGACTTGGTGTCACCCTTATTCGGAAAGGGGTACCACTTGTATGTGGACAATTTTTACAGCAGCGTGCCACTTTTTAGTCACTTGTTTGATCGTCAGATTGGAGCATGTGGCACCGTGCGACCTAATCGCCGGGGCTTTCCCCAGAGGCTTGTAGATTCTCATCTAAGGCTGGGGGCGAGAGCTTGCTTCAGATGTAAAAATTTGCTCGCTGTGAAGTGGCGGGACAATAGGAATGTTTTCGTTCTTACCACCCTTCACGCAGACACGACAGTACAAATTCGTACGGCGAGTGGTGTTGTGGAGAAACCCCTCTGCGTCCACGAATATAACCAAAATATGGGAGGGGTGGACCTCAACGACCAGTTGATGGCGCCGTATCATATTGCCCGCAAGACGAGACGCTGGTACAAAAAAGTGTCTCTACATTTATTTCAATTGGCTCTACTGAATGCTCATGTCTTATACAGAGCTTCAGGACAGAATGGATCCTTCCTTCAATTCCAGAAGGATATCATCACAAAACTCCTGTATCCAGGCGGTACTGTACCTCACCATCCCCAACCAAATGCAGTAAGCCGACTGCATGAGAGGCATTTTTCATATGCCCTCGAGAGTACCCCTACCCAACGAGCCCCCCAAAGAAGATGTCGTGTCTGTACCAAGCGCGGATTTAGGCGTGACACCCGTTATTTTTGTCCCTAATGTCCTGCCGATCCTGGTCTTTGTTTTGGTGAATGTTTTGAACGCTTCCACACACGAGTTAATTATTAGTGTAGGGTAAAAACATTTCACAGGCTAGGCTCACTTACACAGGGTTTCCCAAGATGCCATCGCATTTTGAGAGACCCAAACCAGGAACCGAAAAGTTGAACAGTTACAAAAAAAAAGTGTAAAAAAAAAAAAGGAAAAAAAAAAGTTGTCGTTTTTATTGTTCTCTCCCTCTCTATTCTCTCTATTGTTCTGCTCTTTTTTACTGTATTCTATTCTGCAAAGTTTTATTGTTATGTTTTTTCATGCTTGCTTTTCAGGTATGTAATTTACTTTGTGGTAAGTAGGGGGCGCTATTACAACAAAATATGTGTCTTTGGCACAATGACAAAAAATAATGTTGAATAGATCAACCATTCAATAGTGATAGCAATTACAAAACTCATGTGATGTCTATTAAAAAATAAACAATAAACACATAAAATAACAAAGACCCGTAGGTCAATAGTGAAAGAAATAGGATCCACAAGAGAACCTCTATTGCAAGAGTAATGTGCTCCCAAAACCAAAAATCAAGAAAAACAATTATTTTTTAGTGATAATAATAATGTCCATATATTTCAATGATAGTAGTGAACCACTGATAAATATAGGAGTGAATCTTTGCAATAGTCCAGAAAAGTAAACATGCAATCTTCTCATAAACGACAGTGCTTCAAAATCCTTCCACCAATTCCGCAAGACGACACCCAAAAGTGTAAATATTAAATGCGCTTACCGAAGCGACTTGACCCCTTTAGCTAAAAAGAGAGTCAAAAACGCTTGTGCAGTTGTTAATGTCTGCAAACATGTAATGCGTCCTCCAGTGGTTAAACACAGGCAAATCTTCTCCCAGTAGTCTCATAAATGAAATACAAAACAGAAAAACTCCATAGTGCAACCGGTTTTATTTAAAAAAAAGGTAAACAAAACATGGGCCAAGTGGCCACTTACATTAAAAAGTGCCCATCCCGGCACTGGGTCTGCGGGCCTTTAGATAGAGGAGGTGGCAGCCTCAATTTGCATGTGGCGTGTGTCTGCTATCGCCTCGTCGGCTCACAGGGGTCGGATGATGGGAGGTAGGTAAAATAACGTGACCAGGCTCGCCGCCGACGATCGTTTCGTGTAAACGTCTTCAGGGGGGCGTGTGCCTGGTCACTGGGGTCACGTTTATTTATTGGAAGAGACCGGAAGTTGTTCGGCTTGATTGACACGCATTCTGGCCAATTACAGCACGTTTGCGGTCAGTATGAAAACCGGAAGTGGCCGAAGCTGATGGACGGATGCTACAACCAATTACAGCGCAGTATCGAGACACTAGGGACAGAAGGACAGAAAATAATGATCGACTCAAATTTCGGCCAATTACAGTGCAGTCCCAGTGTTGGCTTCGGCACTCCCATCTTGGGATATATCAGTAAAAACACAACATTGCCTGACAACGATATCTGCTCATAAATAACTATTGTCTGATGTTAAACTGATTTACTTCTGAATCTCAATCTTGCAAGAAAATGTAAATATAATTTTTTAAAACTAATTTTTTAAAACTTATGACGGCGATTCTATTAAAAGAAAAAATATATTAGGATATATTGAATTTAAAAAAGACTGTCTTCTGATAAAAAAAACACAAGATGGCACCCTATCGCACACCTCAATCACATCCTGCATAGACTTATAATGAGTCCATTTACAAGGAATGAAAGGATATAGGAATAATTCATGGGGAGAGTCATGCCAATTTGGATAGCAGATTATTAAAGGTATTATGAATTTTAAAGACAACAAAATCTCATTAAGTGAAATTGTCGACAATTGACAAGAGATAATTATCTGGCTGATTTTTTTCCCTAAGGAGAAAATATACAATATAGTCATGGTGATATACACATGGCCACAATATATATATATATGGAGAGAAATAAAGGGGGGGCCCGCATTAGGGTAAATTACTTCACAAACTGACTCACATGGATGAATGTGGTAAAACTAAACCATATCATTACATACAAATCATGGGCCCCATTATGGATTAAAAAGATGGACCTATTAAACTATGTATACATCAAGGGAGGGAACATGCACAGGATTCAATCATTGGATAAAAAACAGTTGAGATCGAGTTCGATGTTGAGACCCAGGGGCTGCATACTCCTAAGCTTATGCAACCACATGGTCTCATTCTGAGAGATGCCTCTTCTCATATGAGTGCCCCGCCAATGGTTCGATATCTTGTCAATTCCATAGAACTGACAGAGAGATGGATCACTTTGATGATATTTTTCAAAGTGTCTAGATACACTGTGATTTGGAAATTTCTTTTTTATATTCGCTAGATGTTCATTTATCCTCACTCTAAGTTTACGAGTGGTACGGCCCACGTACTGGAGCGAGCAGGGGCCCTCCAGGACGTAGGTAACATGATCAGAGTTGCAATGTGTTCTTTTCTTTATGGCTCCAGGTTTTCTTGTGGTCTGGCAGGCCTTACAGCGCGTACAATGATGGAAGCCAGAGCCATCTAGAAAAGTACAACATTTTTTGGGGGGATCAGGTACATTTTGGGCTATCCGATTTCTGAGTCCCGGAGCTCTTCTGTATATAAATTTTGGTTTTGATGCGATGGATGTCATCAAGTCATTCCTATCGGTTGCTTTGAAGTATGTTTTTGTTTCAAATACGGTTTCATTTTTTGTAATGGTGAGATCTAGATAGTTCACTGTCTTCACTGTCTAGATAGTTTTTTTAAATCACTAGTCCCACTAAGTCCCTCCTATCTGAAAGATAGCAAGGACCTTATAATTGCACTCAAAAACCTTCAAGCCACAGAATTCACTATTCTAGTGACAGTCGATGTCGAATCGTTGTATACGAATATCACACATTTAGATGCACTCCAAGCAATAAAATGGGCATTGACTAAACAATCTATCTTGAAAAAGGCCCAGATTAAGTTTTTGGTGCAAGGTCTTAAATTAGCTATGACTAACAATTTCTTCTGGGCAAATCAACAGTACTACAATCAATCCAGCGGAGTTGCGATGGGAGCTAGATATGCTCCCAGTGTAGCCAATGTAGTTCTCAATAAATGGGAACACGAAAGCATTTTTTCTAACCAAAATAAGTCTTTATGTTTCTACCGGAGATATATAGACGATGTGATCCTTTTTTGGGAAGGTTCAGCTAGCAGTCTGGAAGTTTTTCTTGCCCAGATGAATACAAACAAGTATAGTCTTAAATTTACAGCTGAGACCAGTATGAAGACAGTGAACTATCTAGATCTCACCATTACAAAAAATGAAACCGTATTTGAAACAAAAACATACTTCAAAGCAACCGATAGGAATGGCTTTGTGCCAACTGCCAGTTGTCATCACCCGCAGTGGGTAGGAGCCATTCCTAAAGGCCAATACATGTGTCTTAGACGCAATTGTGCCACACAAAGGGATTTTGAGGCACAAGCAGATGTATTGACAAGTAAATTTATAGAAAAGGGTTACTCTGAAGCAAATTTAAATAAAGTATTGACCCAAGTGTCTGGAATGGAAAGAGAATCACTCCTTATCACCAAGCCAAAAAAGTCATTCGAGAGCCAAGTTCCTTTCATCTCAGGATTCCATCAACAATTCCGCCAGGTGGAGACCATATTCAAAAGGCACTGGCCACTACTTCTTAAAGATCCTGACTTGATGACATCGATTGCATCAAAACCAAAATTTATATACAGAAGAGCTCCGGGACTCAGAAATCGGATAGCCCAAAATGTACCTGATCCCCCCAAAAAATTGAGTACATTTCTAGATGGCTCTGGCTTCCATCATTGCTGTAAGGCCTGCCAGACCACAAGAAAACCTGGAGCCATAAAGAAAAGAACACATTTTCAGTCCAATGTAACTAAAGAAAAGTTTAAAATTAAACCATTGATCACTTGCAACTCTGATCATGTTACCTACGTCCTGGAGTGCCCCTGCTCGCTCCAGTACGTGGGCCGTACCACTCGTAAACTTAGAGTGAGGATAAATGAACATCTAGCGAATATAAAAAAGAAATTTCCAAATCACAGTGTATCTAGACACTTTGAAAAATATCATCAAAGTGATCCATCTCTCTGTCAGTTCTATGGAATTGACAAGATATCGAACCATTGGCGGGGCACTCATATGAGAAGAGCCATCTCTCAGAATGAGACCATGTGGTTGTATAAGCTTAGGAGTATGAAGCCCCTGGGCCTCAACATCGAACTCGATCTCAACTGTTTTTTATCCAATGATTGAATCCTGTGCATGTTCCCTCCCTTGATGTATACATAGTTTAATAGGTCCATCTTTTTAATCCATAATGGGGCCCATGATTTGTATGTAATGATATGGTTTAGTTTTACCACATTCATCCATGTGAGTCAGTTTGTGAAGTAATTTACCCTAATGCGGGCCCCCCCTTTATTTCTCTCCATATATATATATTGTGGTCATGTGTATATCACCATGACTATATTGTATATTTTCTCCTTAGGGAAAAAAATCAGCCAGATAATTATCTCTTGTCAATTGTCGACAATTTCACTTAATGAGATTTTGTTGTCTTTAAAATTCATAATACCTTTAATAATCTGCTATCCAAATTGGCATGACTCTCCCCATGAATTATTCCTATATCCTTTCATTCCTTGTAAATGGACTCATTATAAGTCTATGCAGGATGTGATTGAGGTGTGCGATAGGGTGCCATCTTGTGGTTTTTTATCAGAAGACAGCCTTTTTTAAATTCAATATATCCTAATATATTTTTTCTTTTAATAGAATCGCCGTCATAAGTTTTAAAAAATTAGTTTTAAAAAATTATATTTACATTTTCTTGTAAGATTGAGATTCAGAAGTAAATCAGTTTAACATCAGACAATAGTTATTTATGAGCAGATATCGTTGTCAGGCAATGTTGTGTTTTTACTGATATATCCCAAGATGGGAGTGCCGAAGCCAACACTGGGACTGCACTGTAATTGGCCGAAATTTGAGTCGATCATTCTTTTCTGTCCTTCCGTCCCTAGTGTCTCGATACTGCGCTGTAATTGGTTGTAGCATCCGTCCATCAGCTTCGGCCACTTCCGGTTTTCATACTGACCGCAAACGTGCTGTAATTGGCCAGAATGCGTGTCAATCAAGCCGAACAACTTCCGGTCTCTTCCAATAAATAAACGTGACCCCAGTGACCAGGCACACGCCCCCCTGAAGACGTTTACACGAAACGATCGTCGGCGGCGAGCCTGGTCACGTTATTTTACCTACCTCACATCATCCGACCCCTGTGAGCTGACGAGGCGATAGCAGACACACGCCACATGCAAATTGAGGCTGCCACCTCCTCTATCTAAAGGCCCGCAGACCCAGTGCCGGGATGGGCACTTTTTAATGTAAGTGGCCACTTGGCCCATGTTTTGTTTACCTTTTTTTAAAATAAAACCCGGTTGCACTATGGAGTTTTTCTGTTTTGTATTTCATTTATGAGACTACTGGGAGAAGATTTGCCTGTGTTTAACCACTGGAGGACGCATTACATGTTTGCAGACATTAACAACTGCACAAGCGTTTTTGACTCTCTTTTTAGCTAAAGGGGTCAAGTCGCTTCGGTAAGCGCATTTAATATTTACACTTTTGGGTGTCGTCTTGCGGAATTGGTGGAAGGATTTTGAAGCACTGTCGTTTATGAGAAGATTGCATGTTTACTTTTCTGGACTATTGCAAAGATTCACTCCTATATTTATCAGTGGTTCACTACTATCATTGAAATATATGGACATTATTATTATCACTAAAATAATTGTTTTTCTTGATTTTTGGTTTTGGGAGCACATTACTCTTGCAATAGAGGTTCTCTTGTGGATCCTATTTCTTTCACTATTGACCTACGGGTCTTTGTTATTTTATGTGTTTATTGTTTATTTTTTAATAGACATCACATGAGTTTTGTAATTGCTATCACTATTGAATGGTTGATCTATTCAACATTATTTTTTGTCATTGTGCCAAAGACACATATTTTGTTGTAATAGCGCCCCCTACTTACCACACATTCACTAAAATTTAACGAGGTATCGCCTTTTTATATTTTTAGGGGAGCAGCTTTATTTTAATTTTATTTAGTATTCAAGTCTATGTTCCACATTTTTTTGGCACGAAAATTTATCTTCAAACATGTAATTAACTTTACTGTTTTCAGGTACGCCATTCAGCTGTTGTGCGGACTTATTTATCTTGACAGCAACAGCGTTTGCTTTCACGATATATAAAGCCACGACTCCAGTGCTGTAGGAGGTGATTTCACCACCACAGTTAAAAAAAAAGAGCATATATGCCGAAGCATGGGGGCAGCAGGGGCGGAGGAGCGATTTTGCTCCTAATGCCGCGTACATACGGTTGACATTCCTACGGAGGCTTTTCCGTGGAAAAGTCTGACCATGTGTACACGGCATAGAAAAGTCCGACCGTGTGTACGCGGCATAGAAAAGTCCGACCGTGTGTACGCGGCATAACTTTTTTGCGGGAGGATGCCCCCATGCTTCGGTGTGTGTGTGTGTGTGTGTATGTGTGTGTATATATATATATATATATATATATATATATATATATATATATATATATATAATTTTAGGCACAGGTTGCGTTAAAAAATGTTTTATTTTTTACTATGTTTTTTTTATTGGTATTTGCTTTGCAGGTATGGTATGATCTTGCTGTTATACTGGAATGTTACTTTGTTTTAATGTTAACCATCATTTGCTTAGCAGGTAAGCCATTCAGTTGCAGCGCGGATTTATTTAGCGTGACAGCAACAGCGTTTGCTCCCACGATATATAAAGCCGCGACTCCAATGCTGTAGGAGGTGATTTCACCACCACAGTTCAAAAAAGAGCATATATGCCGAAGCATGGGGGCATTAGGGGCGGAGGAGCGATTTTGCTCCTAATGCCGCGTACATACGGTTGACATTCCTACGGAGGCTTTCCCGTGGAAAAGTCTGACCATGTGTACACGGCATAGAAAAGTCCGACCGTGTGTACGCGGCATAGAAAAGTCCGTACACGCGGCATAACTTTTTTGCGGGAGGATGCCCCCATGCTTCGGCATATATAATTGGTGCATGTATGCCATCATTAGAAGTGGGTGGATTAAGGGAGGTATTCTAATGGTGGGCATACCCACCAATCAATCTTTTTTTCGTTCAGCCAACAGGCTGCATGAAAAAAAAAGGTTACAATACATGTCCAACAAGAACCATCAACGTACTGGTATGTTGCTGGACTTTGAATGGTTATACCAGAATGATGCCTGCGGGTTTAGGCATCATCTTGGTATCATTCTTTTCAGCCAGCGGTCGGCTTTCATGTAAAAGCAGTCCTAGCGGCTAATTAGCCTCTAGACTGCTTTTACATTCAGTGGGAGGGAATGTCCCCCCCCCCCCGGATATAAACAGCGCCATTGAGAATATGGGAAAGCATTTTATCACACCGATCTTGGTGTGGTCAGATGCTTTGAGGGCAGAGGAAAGATCTAGGGTCTAATAGACCCCATTTTTTTTTAAAAAGAGTACCTGTCACTAACTATTTCTATCATAAGGGATATTTACATTCCCTGAGATAACAATAAAAATGGTAAAAAATAAAAAAAATGAAAGGAACAGTTAACAAATAAAATAAAAAAAGCAAAATAAATATATATATAAAAAAAAAAAGCATCCCTGTCCCCCCCTGCTCTTGCGCAAAGGCGAACGCAAGCGTCGGTCTGGAGTCATATGTAAACAGCAATTGCACCATGCATGTGGGGTATCACCGCGAAGGGCAGATCGAGGGCAGTCATTTTAGCAGTAGACCTACTCTGTAAATCTAATGTGGTAACCTGTAAAGGCTTTTAAAGGCTTTTAAAAATGTATGTTGTTTGTCGCCACTGCGCGTTTGTGCGCAATTTTAAAGTATGTCGTGTTTGGTATCCATGTACTCGGCCTAAGATCATCATTTTTATTTCATCAATAATTTGGGCAATATAGTGTGTTTTAGGGCTTTAAAATAAAAAAAAGTGTATTTTTTCCCCAAAAAATGCGTTTGAAAAAACGCTGCGCAAATACTGTGTGGAAAAAAAAATTGCAACACCCACCATTTTAATCTGTAGGGCCTTTGCTTTAAAAAAATATATAATGTTTGGGGGTTCAACTTAACTTTCTTGCAAAAAAAAAATATGTTTTTATGTAAACAAACAGTGTCAGAAAGGGCTTTTTCTTCAAGTGGTTAGAAGAGTGGGTGATGTGTGACATAAGCTTCTAAATGTTGTGCATAAAATGCCAGGACAATTCAAAACCCCCCCAAATGACCCCATTTTGGAAAGTAGACACCCCAAGCTATTTGCTGAGAGCCATCTCAAGTCCATGGAATATTTTAGATTTTCACCCAAGTTGCGGGAAAAATAAATATATATATATATATATATATATATATATATATATATATATATATATATATATATATATATATATATATATATATATATATATGTGACGCTATGCGAGGTGCGATACATGATCATAGGTACATTTCACCTCGCATGCGTTCGATCATGAGAGACTGAACCGGAATCCATTCCGGGTTTTACAGCCTCTGCGCCTGGCTAGGATTCCGGTCCGGATGTTTGGGTCCACTGGAGTCCACAATCAGCTGGACTTTTAATGTCCAAGAAGAGAGCACAACAGGGCTCTGGCTTGAAACTCAGGAAAAGGGACCTGAGTGAGGGGAGCGCTGAGTGCTGGACTAAAAAGGTTTGCTTTACTACATGTTTTGTGGGTGTCAGGGACTAGCCCCACACTGTATAGAGAGGAGATCCTGTTTGTTTAGTTTAGCGCCGGACGGCAAGGATTTAATTTATTGTTTTGTTTTTTTTTAATCTGCAAACCGTTTATAAATAAAATCTGGCATCCGCCAGACTTAAAAGAAAGTGCCTGCTTACAGACTGTGATTTCAGAAAAGGTGATCCCCACGAGCTAATCCCTCACAATATATATATATATATATATATATATATATATATATATATATATATATATATATATATATATATATATATTTTTTTTTTTTCCGCAAAGTTGTCACTAAATGATATATTGCTCAAACATGCCATGGGCATATGTGGAATTGCACCCCAAAATACATACTGCTGCTTCTCCCGAGTACGGGGATACCACATGTGTGAAACTTTTTGGGAGCCGCGTACGGGACCCCAAAAACCAATCACCGCCTTCAGGCTTTCTAAGGGTGTAAATTTTGGATTTCACTCCTCACTACCTATCACAGTTTCGAAGGCCATAAAATGCCAAAATAGCACAAAAAAAACCCAAATGACCCCATTTTGGAAAGTAGACACCCCAAGGAAACTGCTGAGAGGCATGTTGAGTCCATTGATTTTTTTTTTTTGTCCAAAGTGATTGAATAATGAAAAAAAATAAAAAAATAAAAAAAATTGTCACTAAATGATATATTGCTCACACATGCCATGGTTATATGTGGAGTTGCACCCTAAAATACATTCTGCTGCTTCTCCTGAGTACGGGGATACCACATGTTTGGGACTTTTTGGGAGCCTAGCCGCGTATGGGACCCCCAAAACCAAGCACCGCCTTCAGCATTTCTAAGGGCGCAAATTTTTGATTTCACTCCTCACTACCTATCACAGTTTCGAAGGCCATAAAATGCCAAAATAGCACAAAACCCCCCCAAATGACCCCATTTTGGAAAGTAGACACCCCAAGCTATTTGCTGAGAGGCATGTTGAGTCCAAGGAATATTTAATTTTTTTTGCCCCAAGTGATTGAATAATGACCAAAAAAAATAAAAATAAAAAAATGTACAAAACATTGTCACTAAATGATATATTTCTCACACATGCCACGGTTATATGTGGAATTGCACCCCAAAATACATTCTGCTGCTTCTCCTGAGTACGGGGATACCACATGTGTGGGACTTTTTGGGAGCCTAGCCGCGTATGAGACCCCGAAAACCAGTTTCCTTGGGGTGTCTACTTTCCAAAATGGGGTCATTTGGGGGGGTTTTGTACTGCCTTGCCATTTTAGCACCTCAAGAAATGAGATAGGCAGTCATAAAATAAAAGTTGTGTAAATTCCAGAAAATGTACCCTAGTTTGTAGACGCTATAATTTTTGCGAAAACCAATAAATATACGCTTATTGCGATTTTTTTTTTTTTTTTACAAAAGACATGTGGCTGAATACATTTTGGCCTAAATGTTTGACTAAAATTTAGTTTATTCGATATTTTTTACTTTTTGTTATAAGAAAAATCATTTTTTTTCAAAATTTTCGGTCTTTTTCCGTTTATATCGCAAAAAATAAAAATCGCATAGGCAATTAAATACCATCAAAAGAAAGCTCTATTTGTGGGAAGAAAAGGACGCAAATTTCGTTTCGGTACAACATTGCATGACCGCGCAATTACCAGTTAAAGCAGCGCAGTGACAAATTGTAAAAACACCTTGGGTCTTTAGACAGCGTATTGGTTCGGGGCTTAATTGGTTAATAAGTAACATATATGCCAACACTAATTTGTTCTGAAGAAATGCATGGAGATGCACGAAACGTTAACCTAGCCTATGCACGGCTAGTAAGCTGGCTTCAAGTTTGCTGCCCAGTCCAGCAATGCAAAGGACTCACTTGCTGTAACTGACTACATTTAAGGCACCGCTATCTACGGTCCACTTCCGCCCATGCTGATCTAACATTGTGTTCCAGACTTTCCTTCTGCATACCTGACCGGTCATGTGACTGCACAATACGAGAGATCTCCCTCTGGGAATTCACTGGAAAATACAGCCGCATGCTGCAGCTCTGATGACAGTCTGAAGCTGGCATCCAGCCATCCACGGCCAAGCAGAGGGGGGACAGAGACTTTATGTCCCCTTTCACACTTCTACGACTTTTGTCACGATTTTGTTCTGCAAAATCGTATGACAAGTCATTCTCCGTGATTTTCAATGAACACCATTCATACTGGCACGACTTTAAGTAGTGCTGTTTTCAAAGTAGTCCCTGCACTACTTTGGTCCAACTTTCATGCGAGTTGATGTCCATAGACCTTAATGTTAAACCCTCAAGTAGCATGCAAATCATACCTGAATAATATAGACAACTTTCAGTACAACTTTGTAAGCACAAGCAGCTTTTTAACCCTTGTGCCACCCAATCCTTTCAGCATAGTAGCCCCTCTCAAGCACATTTTTCCACCACACATTCACTTCCTGATTATTCCCTCAGGAACAATGTGCTCCAAACAGGTAAAAAAAAAAGAGACGTCCTTGATAATGAGCAAATTATTCGATTTTTTTTCCGTGGGTGCCCAGCTATTTATGATTTGTGTGACCCAAACTACAAAGACAAGAAAAACTACAAAGACAATATCCCACTGACCACCAATGAAGGGGACATTCTTCCCACTGACCACCAATGAAGGGGACATTCTTCCCACTGATCACCAATGTAAGGGACATCCTTCCCATTGACCACCAATGTAAGGAGCATTCTTCTCACTGACCACCAATGTAAGGAGCATTCTTCTCATTCTTCATTATAGAGGACTTATCTTCACGATTGGCAATGATGGGATGTACCCAATATCGACGTCTTCTCCGCCTCCGCTTCTCCTCCTCTTCTTCCTCATGCACTGCTATTGCTGCAGCAGCAATGACAACTGTGGTGGCAGGAAAAGGAATTGCCCCACACCATGTATGTTTTCATTGGTTAATGCCAAAGTTGTGGCAAAGTCGAAGTTGTACTGATCCCAAATCGCGGTCGCAAAATCGCACGACTTTGAAGTCGTATAAGTGTGAAAGGAGCCTAACTGTCCCTGGCAATAGGACTATTGAGCGACTGATTTGGTGAGAGCCCAGCTGGGTAACCGTTCGCTACCTTTTACCTCAAACCCTCTCTCATATATGCCTGCTCCTTCTTCCTCTATGGAGGTTTAATGGACTCCTGCTGTCCCAGTGAAGTGTGAAACTCTATCCACTTATTCCGGTCAGATTTAAGGACCTGAATGAACCACCTAATGTTAGAGTCTGAGAACTTGCTATATATGCTCCTTGATTTGGATGATTTCAGTGTCTGGAACCCTGCATTTTCAGTACATAGGTGGTTAAATCAACACAAGTGCTCTGAAGGCTGTTGATGATCTAGAGATCTCTGTGGATCTGTGTGTTTGAACTTTTGGTTTGGCTTTGATTCACTATTCACATGAGCCATTGAGCCATTTCATCATTATCCACTTAAGGACTGCCTAACGCCGATATACGTCGGCAGAATGACACGGCTGGGCACAAGCACGTACCTGTACGTCCCCTTTAGTGCCCAGCCGTGGGTCGCGACCCAGTCCGAAGCTCCGTGGCCGCAGGACCCGATCACAGGAGCTGAAGAACAGGGAGAGGTGTGTGTGTAACCGCACCTTCCCCGTTCTTCACAGTGGCAGTGTCACTGATCGTCTGTCCCCTGATTATAGGGAAAGACTATCACAATAGGGAAATGACATCAGAAGTCCAGCCCCGCCCCCGTACAGTTAAAACACATATGAGGTCACACTTAACCCCCTACAGCGCCCCCTATTGCTTAACTCCTAAACTGCAATTGTCATTTTCACAGTAATCAATGCATTTTTATAGCACTTTTTGCTGTGATAATGACAATGGTCCCAAAAATGTGTCAAAATTGTCCGATATGTGCCCCATAATGTCGCAGTCATGAAGAAAATCACTGATTGCCGCCATTATTAGTAAAACATTTTTTTTTTTATAAAAATGCCATAAACTATCCCCTATTTTGTAAGCGCTATAACTTGTGCGTAAACAAATCGTTAAACGCTTATTGCGATATTTTTTTACCAAAAATGGGTAGAAGAATACGTTTACCAAAAATGGGTAGAAGAATACGTATCGGCCTAAACCTGTGGGGGGGAAAAAAAACTTTTTTTTTTATATCTTTTTTTTGTTTTTTGGGGGGGATATTTATTATAGCAAAAAGTATAGCCTATAGCATTTTTTTCAAAAATGTCGCTCTATTTTTGTCTATAGCGCAAAAAATAAAAACCGCAGAGGTGATCAAATACCACCAAAAAGCTCTATTTGTGGGAAAAAAAGGATGCCAATTTTGTTTGGGAACCACGTCGCACGACCGCGCAATTGTCAGTTAAAGCGACGCAGTGCCGAATCGCAAAAAGGGAAAGGTCCTTTAGCTGCATAATGGTCCGGGTCTTAAGTGGTTATAGTGCATCAAATACTCTGGATGTGTATATGTGCGTTTTTCAAAATACCAATATCACAAATTCCACACTTATCTAACAGCACGTTATTGACTGTTTTTTGTGGTGCCTCTCTTTTCTGCACAAACTGAATCTGCAAATTTTTGATGCCTGTCAGAGCGCTCTGCATTTTTAATTTATATTTGCTGCAGCATGTTTTTTAATTAAATGGTTGGGTATTGTGAGATATACTGTGTTATAATGGATACATTGTTCCTCACATATGCTTGATATTTAATGTATATGATGCCCCCACCCCTAATAATAAAGCCTTTCTCATATTTTTGTACCTCAAGCCATTGTTGACCCGCCATTTTTTGCCTTCTGGGGGCTCCCTTGTCCCCTCCAAACCTTTTTTTATATAACTTTTTTGCTTTATTTGGCAGGTCTTCTTTCTCTGTCTTGTTTCACTCTACCATTTTGGTGGCACCACCACCATTTTCCTGAAGTTTTTTGCTTGCAATGTTGTTTCCCATTTGTTGTGGCCGCGCTATGGCGCAGCTTACTATTGCGGTCGACCATTTTATTGTGGCCGTGCACTGCTCTATCTGAGGCCATCTTGGATGTGATTTTGGCCTCTAGTGCTGGTTCCTACGACGCGCAGCACAGGTCTCCTCACGATTATTGCAGGACAATTTTATGGTCCAGTTTATTGAGGCCCCAACTAGGAATGATGCTCTGTTGGATCTGGTCATCTCAAACCATGCAGAGCTTATTACTAATGTTCAGATAAAGGAACACCTGGGTAGCAGTGATCATAACATGATTTCATTTGATGTTGGCTGTAAGCAAGAAATGCATACAGGAAAGATAAAAACACTTAAAGGGGTTGTAAAGGAAAAACATTTTTTTTCATAATAAGCATTCTTTACCTGCAGACATTCCTCTTTTCACTTCCTCATTGTTTGTTTTTGCTCAGAAGTTGCTCTATTTCTTCTCTGTTATGTTCACTTCCTGCTTGTCTGATTTTTATTCACCACTTTGAAGAGAGGCTTTACTGCGGTGATCAGTGACGTGCTCGCCCCCTCCAGAGAACTACATCTGTGTGGCAGAACACTCTCTACGTGTTAGAGACTTCAAGGAGGTGTGAATTACTGGGTGTGCCGCAATGCATACTGAAAAATATAGTTCTTACATGAATGAGCACCGCAAACCAGGAAGTGAATGAGAACAGAAACTAGGTGGTGATATAGATGAAGAAATTTAATAGGTATTTACTCGTTTTTTTAACAGAATCATTACACTATTCTGTCTGTCTACCTTGCAGACATTCATTTTAGGCAAAAAAAATGTTTTCCTTTAATTTCAAGAGAGCAAATTTTCCAAGGATGAGGGCTGCTCTCCAGGACTTAGACTGGGAGGGGAATATTGGCATCTATAAACACAGAACAGAAATGGGAATTTTTCAAAAAGACTGTTTGGGACCTCACTGCAAAGTATATTCCCATAGGCAATAAGTTTAAAAGGCTAAAAATAAAAGGCTAAAAATAAAACCTATGTGGCTCACGGTCAAAGTTAAAGCTATAAACAATAAGAAAATGGCTTTTTAAAAAATATAAAAATGAAGGAACACTAGTGTCGTCTAAATGTTACAAAGAATATAACAGGATATGTAAAAGGGAAATCATTGATTAATAGTAAAAAGTCTGAGCATGTAGGCCCTTTACAAAATAATCACAAAATAATCTAGAGTGGGTCACTGGGGACAAAGAGAAGGCTAATTTATTAAATGCTTTGTTTGGCTCTGTGTATACAATGGAGCATGGTGGAGCTCATGTCCATAATGGGGGTGGTAGTAACACAGCCCCAAATCCACAATGTCTCAAAAGTTATATGGTCCAGAAATATTTAGACAGAATAAAGGTGGATAAAGCACCTGGACCAGATGGCATACATCCACGGAGCCTAAAAGAATTGAGCTTTGTAATTTCAAAGCCAATGAATCTAGTTTTTTGGGACTCATTGATGTTGGGAATAGTACCACTGGATTGTCGTAGAGCCAAAGTCTTTACCAAGTAACTATAGACCTGTTGGTTCAACTTCTGTAGATGGGAAGATACTGGAGCGTTTAACCAGTTCCCGACCCCCGCATGTACATATACGTCCACAATATGGCACGTACAGGCACATGGGCGTACATGTACGTCCCCGCCTTACCCGGGTTCGGGGGTCCGATCAGGACCCCCTCCGGTACATGCGAGGGCCGGGAACGGTGTACGGGAGGTCCGGGAGGAGGGGGCGGCTATTGGTTTCCAGCCGTCCCCTCTCGATCTCCCTCTGCGAATCAGCTTCCACCTGAGCCCTCCCTGCCTGTGTAACTGTAAACACAGGCAGGGAGGAAGTGACGTTTTCTCCCCTCTGGCGGTCTTTTCGTCCGGTTCCAGAGGAGAGAAGACGTCAGTACTGTGAGTTGCACCAACAGCACACTGACACAGCACACATAGGTACATAACCCCCCCCCCGATCACCCCCCAGCACCCCCAGATCACCCCCTGTCACAGTGTCACTGATTGCAGTGATCATTTATTTTCTGATCACTGCTTTTAGTGTCAGTGTGACAGAAAAAAGTGTCAGGGCAGTTAGGTTTAGGCCCCTTTAGGTCCAGGGTAGCCCCCTACCCCCCCCCCCAATAAAGGTTTAACCCCTGATTGCCCCTAGAGTTAACCCTTTCACCCCTATTGCCAGTGTCACTAAGCGATCGGTTTCTGATCGCTGTATTAGTGTCACTGTTGCCGCTAGTCAGGTAGTTTTTTTTTAGGTTCGCCGCCAGGTTTATATAGCATTAGGTACCCCCATAAATAAAGGTTTTAACCCCTGATTGCCCCTAGAGTTAACCCTTTCACCCCTATTGCCAGTGTCACTAAGCGATCGGTTTCTGATCGCTGTATTAGTGTCACTGTTGCCGCTAGGCAGGTCGTTTTTTTTTGAGGTTCGCCGCCAGGTTTATATAGCGTTAGGTACCCCCATAAATAAAGGTTTTAACCCCTGATTGCCCCTAGAGTTAACCCTTTCACCCCTATTGCCAGTGTCACTAAGCGATCGGTTTCTGATCGCTGTATTAGTGTCACTGTTGCCGCTAGGCAGTTAGTTTTTTTTGAGGTTCGCCGCCAGGTTTATATAGCGTTAGGTACCCCCATAAATAAAGGTTTTAACCCCTGATTGCCCCTAGAGTTAACCCTTTCACCACTGATCACTGTATAAGTGTCACTGGTGACATGGTTAGCCAGTTAGTTATTTAGTTATTTTAGGTTCGCCACCAGGTTTTTAGAAAGCGTCAGGTACCCCCATATATTACCGAATAAAGGTTTTAACCCCCTGATTGCCCCCTAGTTAACCCTTTCACCAGTGATCACCGTATAAGTGTTACGGTTGACGCTGGTTGGTTAGTTTGCTGTTTATAGCATCAGAGCACCCGCCGTATATAACCCAATAGGTTTAACCCCCTGATCACCCGGCGGGTGATATAAATTTAATTTTAGCGCCAGTCAGGGTCTGCGTCGCCCCAGGCAGCGTTAGGTTAGAGCCAGTACCGCTTACACCCACTCGCTAAGCATACACCCCCCTTAGTGGTATAGGATCTGAACGGATCGATACCTGATCTGATCAGATCTATACTAGCGTACCCAGCAGTTTAGGGTACCCAAAAACGCATTGTTAGCGGAATCAGCCCAGATACCCGCTAGCACCTGCGTTTTCCCCCTCTGCCCAGCCCAACCCACCCAAGTGCAGTATCGATCGATCACTGTCACTTACAAAACACATAACTGCAGCGTTCGCAGAGACAGGCCTGATCCCTGCGATCGCTTACAGTTTTTTTTGAAGCGTTTTCTACGTTTGCTTTTCTACAGATCAGGTGCTTTTTTTACCTGTGAATCCTTACCATTGTACCACTAAATTTAGAGTCCAAAATGGCAAACCGAAGGTACAATGATAAGCAGGCCTTGGAGTTCATGTGCATGTCAGATAGTGAAGAGGAGGAGGTCACGCATCTGACAGATTCTGGCTCAGAATACGAACCCGTTTACGACAGCGGCTCCATGTCAGATAGCTCGCACAACGAAGTTGAGGTCCCTGCTAAGGCCAGGCGTACCCGATCCCATTCTGATGTTGTTGAGCAGCAAGAACCGCAGGACCCTCGTATGGAGCAGAGATCCAGTACCAGCGCCGCTATTCCTTCTGGTGGATTGGCAAGCACCAGCGGCCTAGTACACCCTGGTCGTTTATCCAGCACTGCAGTAACACTTGGTGACGTGGCGAGTCCCATAAGTGCAGTTCAAGCTGGCGATGTGGCAAGCACAAGTAGTGTCCCGCTGCCACCAAGAAGAAGACAGAGACAGGCCCGTCGTGCCCATAGTGCCCTTCCTGTAGAATTTGCCTATCCTGATTGGGTCCCCACCACTTCTACAGCACCTGTACTTCACCCATTCACTGGCCAACCCGGTATTCAGGTGGATACAGCGAACTTTACGTCACTTGATTTTTATTCGCTGTATTTCACGGAAGATCTCTATAGATCTATTGTGGACCAGACTAATTTATATGCTGGTACCTACATCGCCGCTAACCCCCAGTCTCGCCTTGCCAAAGAATGGAAACCTCTCGAGGTTTCCGAATTTAAGACCTTTCTGGGCCTTACCCTCAACATGGGCATACACAAATTTCCGTCATTGCGGATGTATTGGTCCACACATCCCATCGACCATATGCCCGTTTTCTCTGCTCACATGGCCAGGAAACGATACGAGGCGATCCTGCGGTTCCTGCATTTCAGTGACAATGCACTTTGTCGTCCACGTGGAGACCCTGAATTTGACCGGCTCTACAAAATTCGGCCCCTCGTAAACCATTTCAACGAACGTTTTGCAGCCTTGTTTAATCCCCAGCAGGTTGTATGCGTTGATGAGTCCCTGATTAAATTTGCTGGCCGCTTGTCTTTCAAACAGTACCTTCCCAGCAAGCGTGCCAGATACGGGGTCAAGCTCTATAAGCTCTGTGACAGGGCCACAGGCTACACATGGAGCTTTAGGGTTTTACGAGGGAAAAGATAGTCAGGTAGAGCCGGAAGGATGCCCAGATTACATGGGGAGCGCTGGCAAGATTGTTTGGGACTTGGTGTCACCCTTATTCGGAAAGGGGTACCATTTGTATGTGGACAATTTTTACAGCAGCGTGCCACTTTTTAGCCACTTATTTGATCAACAGATTGGAGCATGTGGCACCGTGCGACCTAATCGCCGGGGCTTCCCCCAGCGGCTTGTAGATGCCCGTATTAGGCCGGGGGCGAGAGCCTGCTGCAGATGTAAAAATTTGCTCGCTGTGAAGTGGCGGGACAATAGGAATGTTTTCGTTCTTACCACCCTTCACGCAGACACGACAGTCCAAATTCATACGGCGACTGGTGTTGTGGAGAAACCCCTCTGTGTCCACGAATATAACCTTAATATGGGAGGGGTGGACCTCAACGACCAGTTAATGGCGCCGTATCATATTGCCCGTAAGACGAGACGCTGGTACAAAAAAGTGTCTCTACATTTATTTCAATTGGCTCTACTGAATGCTCATGTCGTATACAGAGCTTCAGGACGGAATGAATCCTTCCTTCAATTCCAGAGGGATATCATCACAGAACTCCTGTATCCAGGCGGTACTGTACCTCACCAGCCCCTACCAAATGCAGTAAGCCGACTGCATGAGAGGCATTTTTCTTATGTCCTCGAGAGTACCCCTACCCAACGAGCCCCCCAAAGAAAATGTCGTGTCTGTACCAAGCGCGGATTTAGGCGTGACACCCGTTATTTTTGTCCCAAATGTCCTGCCAATCCTGGTCTTTGTATTGGTGAATGTTTTGAACGCTTCCACACACACGTTAATTATTAGTGTAGGGTGAAACATTTCACAGGCTAGGCTCACTTACACAGGGTCTCCCAAGATGCCATCGCATTTTGAGAGACCCAAACCTGGAACCGAAAAGTTGAAGTTACAGTTCAGTTACAAAAAAAAGTGTTAAAAAAAAAAAAAAGTAAAAAATAAAAACACACAAAAAATATAAAATAAAAAAACCAAAAATAGTTGTCGTTTTATTGTTCTCTCCCTCTCTATTCTCTCTCTATTGTTCTGCTCTTTTTTACTGTATTCTATTCTGCAAAGTTTTATTGTTGTTATGTTTTTTCATGCTTGCTTTTCAGGTATGTAATTTATTTTACTGTTTTCAGGTACGCCATTCAGCTGTTGCGCGGACTTATTTATCTTGACAGCAACAGCGTTTGCTCCCACGATATGTAAAGCCGCGACTCCAGTGCTGTAGGAGGTGATTTCACCACCACAGTTAAAAAAAAGAGCATATATGCCGAAGCATGGGGGCATTAGGGGCGGAGGAGCGATTTTGCTCCTAATGCCGCGTACATACGGTTGACATTCCTACGGAGGCTTTCCCGTGGAAAAGTCTGACCATGTGTACACGGCATAGAAAAGTCCGACCGTGTGTACGCGGCATAGAAAAGTCCGACCGTACGCGGCATAACTTTTTTGCGGGAGGATGCCCCTATGCTCGGCATATATATATTTTAGGCACAGGTTGCGTTAAAAAATGTTTTATTTTTTTACTATGTTTTTTTATAGGTATTTGCTTTGCAGGTATGGTATGATCTTACTGTTATACTGGAATGTTACTTTGTTTTAATGTTAACCATCATTTGCTTAGCAGGTACGCCATTCAGTTGCAGTGCGGATTTATTTAGCGTGACAGCAACAGCGTTTGCTCCCACGATATATAAAGCCGCGACTCCAATGCTGTAGGAGGTGATTTCACCACTACAGTTCAAAAAGAGCATATATGCCGGAGCATGGGGGCATTAGGGGCGGAGGAGCGATTTTGCTCCTAATGCCGCGTACATACGGTTGACATTCCTACGGAGGCTTTCCTGTGGAAAAGTCTGACCATGTGTACACGGCATAGAAAAGTCCGACCGTGTGTACGCGGCATAGAAAAGTCCGACCGTACGCGGCATAACTTTTTTGCGGGAGGATGCCCCCATGCTTCGGCATATATAAATGGTGCATGTATGCCCATCATTAGAAGTGGGTGGATGAAGGGAGGTATTCTAATGGTGGGCATACCCACCGATCAATCTTTTTTTTTCGTTCAGCCAACAGGCTGCATGAAAAAAAAAAAGATTACAATACATGTCCAACAAGAACCATCAACGTACTGGTATGTTGCTGGACTTTGAATGGTTATACCAGAATGATGCCTGCGGGTTTAGGCATCATCTTGGTATCATTCTTTTCAGCCAGCGGTCGGCTTTCATGTAAAAGCAGTCCTAGCGGCTAATTAGCCTCTAGACTGCTTTTACATTCAGTGGGAGGGAATGTCCCCCCCCCAGATATAAACGGCGCCATTGAGAATATGGGAAAGCATTTTATCACACCGATCTTGGTGTGGTCAGATGCTTTGAGGGCAGAGGAAAGATCTAGGGTCTAATAGACCCCATTTAAAAAAAAAAGAGTACCTGTCACTAACTATTGCTATCATAAGGGATATTTACATTCCCTGAGATAACAATAAAAATGGTAAAAAAAATAATAAATGGAAGGAACAGTTAACAAATAAAATTAAAAAAGCGAAATAAATATATAAAAAAATAAAAAAATAAAAAAAAGCATCCCTGTCCCCCCCTGCTCTTGCGCAAAGGCGAACGCAAGCGTCGGTCTGGAGTCATATGTAAACAGCAATTGCACCATGCATGTGAGGTATCACCGCGAAGGGCAGATCGAGGGCAGTCATTTTAGCAGTAGACCTACTCTGTAAATCTAATGTGGTAACCTGTAAAGGCTTTTAAAGGCTTTTAAAAATGTATGTAGTTTGTCGCCACTGCGCGTTTGTGCGCAATTTTAAAGTATGTCGTGTTTGGTATCCATGTACTCGGCCTAAGATCATAATTTTTATTTCATCAATAATTTGGGCAATATAGTGTGTTTTAGTGCTTTAAAATAAAAAAAAGTGTATTTTTCCCCCAAAAAATGCGTTTGAAAAAACGCTGCGCAAATACTGTGTGGAAAAAAAATTTGCAACACCCACCATTTTAATCTGTAGGGCCTTTGCTTTAAAAAAATATATAATGTTTGGGGGTTCAACTTAACTTTCTTGCAAAAAAATATGTTTTTATGTAAACAAACAGTGTCAGAAAGGGCTTTTTCTTCAAGTGGTTAGAAGAGTGGGTGATGTGTGACATAAGCTTCTAATTGTTGTGCATAAAATGCCAGGACAATTGAAAACCCCCCCAAATGACCCCATTTTGGAAAGTAGACACCCCAAGCTATTTGCTGAGAGGCATCTTAAGTCCATGGAATATTTTAGATTTTGACCCAAGTTGCGGGAAATATAAATATATATATATATATGTATATATTTTTTTGCGCAAAGTTGTCACTAAATGATATATTGCTCAAACATGCCATGGGCATATGTGGAATTACACCCCAAAATGCATTCTGCTGCTTCTCCTGAGTACGGGGATACCACATGTGTGAGACTTTTTGGGAGCCTAGCCGCGTACGGGACCCCAAAAACCAATCACCGCCTTCAGGCTTTCTAAGGGTGTAAATTTTTTGATTTCACTCCTCACTACCTATCACAGTTTCGAAGGCCATAAAATGCCAAAATAGCACAAAAAAAACCCAAATGACCCATTTTGGAAAAAAGACACCCCAAGGAAACTGCTGAGAGGCATGTTGAGTCCATTGATTTTTTTTTTTTTTGTCCAAAGTGATTGAATAATGAGAAAAAAAAAAAAAAAAAAAAATTGTCACTAAATGATATATTGCTCACACATGCCATGGTTATATGTGGAGTTGCACCCTAAAATACATTCTGCTGCTTCTCCTGAGTACGGGGATACCACATGTTTGGGACTTTTTGGGAGCCTAGCCCGCGTACGGACCCCGAAAACCAAGCACCGCCTTTAGCATTTCTAAGGGCGCAAATTTTTGATTTCACTCCACTACCTATCACAGTTTCGAAGGCCATAAAATGCCAAAATAGCACAAAAACCCCCCAAATGACCCCATTTTGGAAAGTAGACACCCCAAGCTATTTGCTGAGAGGCATGTTGAGTCCATGGAATATTTAATTTTTTTTGCCCCAAGTGATTGAATCATGACCAAAAAAAATTAAAATAAAAAAATGTACAAAACATTGTCACTAAATGATATATTTCTCACACATGCCATGGTTATATGTGGAATTGCACCCCAAAATACATTCTGCTGCTTCTCCTGAGTACGGGGATACCACATGTGTGGGACTTTTTGGGAGCCTAGCCGCGTATGAGACCCCGAAAACCAAGCACCGCCTTCAAGATTTCTAAGGACATACATTTTTGATTTCACTCACACAAATCTTGAAGGCAGTGCTTGGTTTTCGGGGCCCCGTACGTGGCTAGGCTCCCAAAAAGTCCCACACATGTGGTATCCCCGTACTCAGGAGAAGCAGCAGAATGTATTTTGGGGTGCAATTCCACATATAACCGTGGCATGTGTGAGAAATATATCATTTAGTGACAACGTTTTGTAATTTTTTTTTTTGGTCATTATTCAGTGACTTGGGGCAAAAAAATTAAATATTCCATGGACTCAACATCCCTCTCAGCAAATAGCTTGGGGTGTCTACTTTCCAAAATGGGGTCATTTGGGGGGGTTTTGTGCTGTTTTGGCATTTTATTGCCTTCGAAACTGTGATAGGTAGTGAGGAGTGAAATCAAAAATGTATGCCCTTAGAAATCTTGAAGGCGGTGCTTTGTTTTCGGGGCCCCGTATGCGGCTAGGCTCACAAAAAGTCCCACATATGTGGTATCCCCGTACTCGGGAGAAGCAGCAGAATGTATTTTGGGGTGCAATTCCACATATAACTATGGCATGTGTGAGCAATATATCATTTAGTGACAACTTTGTGCAAAAAAAAATCAGTTTGTCATATTCCCGCAACTTGTGTCAAAATATAAAATATTCCATGGACTCGACATGCCTTTCAGCAAATAGCTTAGGGTGTCTACTTTCCAAAATGGGGTCATTTGGGTTTTTTTTTTTGCTATTTTGGCATTTTATGGCCTTCGAAACCTTGATAGGTAGTGAGGAGTGAAATCAAAAATTTGTGCCCTTAGAAATGCTGAAGGCGGTGCTTGGGTTTTGGGGCCCCGTATGCGGCTAGGCTCCCAAAAAGTCCCACACATGTGGTATCCCTGTACTCAGGAGAAGCAGCAGAATGTATTTTGGGGTGCAATTCCACATATAACCATGGCATGTGTGAGAAATATATCATTTAGTGACAACTTTTTGTAAACTTTTTTTTTTTTTTTTTTTTTTCGTCATTATTCAATCACTTGGGACAAAAAAATTAAATATTCAATGGACTCAACATGCCTCTCAGCAGTTTCCTTGGGGTGTCTACTTTCCAAAATGGGGTCATTTGGGGGGGTTTTGTACTGCCCTGCCATTTTAGCACCTCAAGAAATGAGATAGGCAGTCATAAAATAAAAGCTGTGTAAATTCCAGAAAATGTACCCTAGTTTGTAGACGCTATAACTTTTGCGAAAACCAATAAATATACGCTTATTGCGATTTTTTTTACTAAAGACATGTGGCTGAATACATTTTGGCCTAAATGTTTGACTAAAATTTAGTTTATTCGATATTTTTTACTTTTTGTTATAAGAAAAATCATTTTTTTTCAAAATTTACGGTCTTTTTGCGTTTATATCGCAAAAAATAAAAATCGCAGAGGCGATCAAATACCATCAAAATAAAGCTCTATTTGTGGGAAGAAAAGGACGCAAGTTTCGTTTCGGTACAACATTGCATGACCGCGCAATTACCAGTTAAAGCAGCGCATTGCCAAATTGTAAAAACACCTTGGGTCTTTAGACAGCGTATTGGTCCGGGGCTTAAGTGGCTAATAAAAGACCACATCGATGAGTTCTTGCTGGAAAATAACTATTTAGGCAACAGACAAACCTTGGACAGAGGCGTGGCAGTGGACGTGGTATACTTGGATTTTGCAAAAGCGTTCGATACAGTTGCGCACACACGGCTCATGTGTACGGTAAAGTCTACAGGATTGGATTTATCAGTTTGTAGATGGATAGAAAACTGGCTGAAAGACAGAATTCAGAGAGTAGTGGTTAATGATTCATACTCTGAATGGTCGAAGGTTATCAGTGTACCCCAAGGTTACTTACTTTTTAATATCTTTATAAATTATATTGGGTCTTTGCAGATGACACCAAGCTATGCAGTGGAATAATGTCCTTACAGGATGTCTCAAATTTACAAGCCGACCTCAATGCTCTGTCTAATTGGGCGACTATGTGGCAGATGAGGTGTAATGTTAATGTAACGTTATGCACTTGGGGGCTAAGAATATGCATGCATCGTACATACTAGGAGTAGTAGAACTGGGGGGATCCGTAGTAGAGAAGGATCTGGGGGTTTTAGTTGATCATAAGCTCAATTATGGCATGCAATGCCAAGCTGTGGTTTTCAAAGCGAGCAAAGTACTTTCTTGTATTAAGAGAGGTATGGATTCCAGAGAGAGGGATATCATTTTGCCCCTTTACAAATCATTAGTAAGACCTCATCTGGAATATGCAGTTCACTTTTGGGCACCAGTTCTCAAAAAGGATATCGGGGAACTGGAGAAAGGTGTAGAAAAGGGCAGCCAAACTGATAAGAGGCATGGAGGAGCTCAGCTATGAGGAAAGATTAGAAGAACAAAATGTATTCACTCTTGAGAAGAGGAGAATAAGGGGGATATGATCAATGTGTACAAATATATAAGGGGTCCATATAGTGAACTTGGTGTTTTGAGTTATTCACTTTACGGTCAACACTGAGGACAAGGGGGCACTCTTTATGTCTAGAAGAAAAGAGATTTCATCTCCAAATACGGAAAGGTTTCTTCACAGTAAGAGCTGTGAAAATGTGCAACAGACTCCCTCCAGAGGTGGTTCTGGCCAGCTCAGTAGATTGGTTTATGAAAGGCCTGGATACTTTCCTAAATGTACATAATATAACTGAGTACTAAGATTTGTAGGTAAATTTGATCCAGGGTAAATCCGATTGCCCCTCAGGGGATCAGGAAGGAATTTTTTTCCCCTGCTGTAGCAAATTGGATCATGCTCTGCTGGGTTTTTTTTGCCATCCTCTGGATCAACTGTGAGTATGGAGTTGGGTGCATGGGATTGTACTGTGTTTGTTTTTTATTTTGTTAATTTTTTGGTGTTTTGAACTGGATGGACTTGTGTCTTTTTTCAACCTGACTATGTAACCATGATTACCTCACAGCTTTACCTCCCGTTTTTTTTCTTTCTCACACACGCTGTGTACTGAGGGCGGACAGTGGCGCTGTACAGTCTCCCCCTGGGTGAGTCCCCTGGGTAACCCCTCGGTCAGCGCAGCAAGAGTGGGATTTTTTTTATTCGGGTCTGAATAGGTCCCTGAGAGCGGTCTGTAATGGAGTCAGTATCTGGTTCTTCTTCCCCAAACATGCCAAAGGTGGCAGCTGGTGCTCCTGCACCTGCGGTTCCTATAGACACCTTGTCGGCAGTCCTGGAATAATTTGTTGCCAGGGTGGAAGCGGTGTGTGGGCGTAAGAGGGGGGGGGGAATGCTCTGACTCGGACCAGGACCCGGCTACGGCTCAGGTCCCTGGTTCTGTTGCCTGAGGATGTGGACCAGGACCTTCCTTGTGAGGATGACCCCTCACTTGGGTCAGGACAGGCTACTTGTCTGTGCTGTGAGGGACTCCCTTAAGCTGGATAGTGCAGCTGAGGCATCCTCTGAGGGTTCGTTCTTTTTTGGGTTACACAAATCAGACCGCTCTGTGAAGGTTTTTCCTTGTGTGCCTTTCTTTGACACGTTCATTGATACGGAATGGGAAAAGCCACAGAAGGCTTTTGTGGTTCCTCATCGCCTGGCGGTTCGGTACCCTTTTGAGGAGAGCCTCTTAAAAAAAAAAAAAGTGGCCTTTCCTCCAGTAGTGGATCCTCCGGTTGCCCGGTTAAATAAAGTGACCACTCT
This sequence comes from Rana temporaria, assembly GCF_905171775.1. NCBI lineage: Eukaryota > Metazoa > Chordata > Amphibia > Anura > Ranidae > Rana > Rana temporaria. The sequence continues at coordinate 90,385,417 of NC_053500.1, read as the reverse complement.
CCCTAATTGAAGGGACCCCTGCTTTTAAGGACCAAGGATCATGATGATCCGACTTGTGTTTCGACTTGTGCTCTGAAGATCTTGAAGGGGAACCCCAATCCAAAATTAAAAGAAAAAAATGGCGTGGGGTCCCCCCTAAGTTCAATACCGGGCCCTTTGAGTCTGATATGGAACTTGAAAGGGAACCCTATGCCAAAATGAAAAAAAAATGGCGTGGGGTCCCCCCCCCCCCAAATTCACACGAACCCTTATCCGAGCATGCAGCCTGCCTGGTCAAAAAGGGGGTGGACGTGCCATCGCCCCCCAAACCAAACTAGGCCACACGCCCTTAATATGGGGGGGGGTGTGGGTGCTTTGGGGTGGGAGGGGCCTCTGGTTTTGACAAGTCCTTTTATTAACCACTTTCTTACTGGGCACATTTACCCCCCTCCTGCCCAGGTGAAATTTCATCTTCCGGCACTGCGTCGCTTTAACAATTGCGCGGTCGTGCGACGTCCTTTTTTTCCCCACAAATAGAGCTTTCTTTGGTGGTATTTGATCGCTTGTGCGGTTTTTATTTTTTGCGCTATAAACAAAAAAGAGCGACAATTTTGAAAAAAATACAATATTTTTTACTTGTTGCTATAATAAATATCCCAATTTAAAAAAAAAAACACTTTTTTTTATTAGTTTAGGCCGATACGTATTCTACATATTTTTGGTAAAAAAAAAAAAAATCGCAATAAGCGACTGGTTTGCGCAAAAGTAATATAGCGCCTACAAAATAGGGGACAGAATTATTATTATTATTTTTTTTTTATTTCCTAGAAATGGCGGCGATCTGCGATTTATTATTGGGACTGCGACGTTATGGCGGACACATCGGACACTTTTGACACATTTTTGGCGCCATTCACATTTATACTGCGATCAGTGCTATAAATATGCACTAGTTACAGTATAAATGTGACTAGCATTGAAGGGGTTAACACTAGGGGGCGGGAAGGGGTTAAATGTGTATCCTTGGAGTGTTCTAACTGTAGGTGGAGGGGGAATGACTGGGGGGGGTGACCGATCTATGTCCCTATGTACAAGGGACACAGATCGGTCTCCTCTCCAGAGACAGCACCGCTGTCTCTGTGTAAAAACGGCAAATGAGAGATGATCTCATATGTTTACATATGAGATCATCTCTCATTGGCCGCACAGATCGCATCGCAAACGGCCACTCTGGCCGTTCGTGGCGATTTGTAATTGGCTGTGTCCAAGGGACACGGCCAACACAGAGTTTCCCCGCTGCACGCTCTGGAGCGCGCGCGGGGAACGCCCAAAGGGGCGGACGTCTATTGACGTCCTGTTGGATTTTGGGATCCGCGCTGTAGCCGTCATTTGACTATAGCGCGGGTCCCAGGAGGTTAAAAATATTTCTCCAGTCTTCCTCCTCTGCTGCTGTTGTCTTCTCCACTGCCAACCTGGTCCTCAAGTGATGTCACAAGGGGCAGGGTCTCTTGGTGACATCACCGGATGGCCACACCCCATTGCTAGAGAACCAACAGAGAGCAGAGCTGGCTCAGATAGGAGACAGCATCGGAGGAGGATCGTGTCGTGGAAGGCGAGGAAGACCGGAGGAAGATTTTTAATAAATGGTAGGGGTACAATGTTTCCCATACATGGGAGTGTGATATTTGGAGGCCCCCTTGTTAAAGGGGGCTTTCAGATTCAGATAAGTTCCCCGTCCACAGACCCTGACAACCACAGCCCAGGGTTGTCAGGAAGAGGCCCTTGTCCCCATCAGAGCCCCCCTGCCCTAAAGCCTTTTTTTTTTTTTATTCAGGATTTGTGGGAATTTAAATTTTTCCCACGCAGTTTTTTTTTTTCTTCTTTCAAGACCCATACCAGACTTAAAGGGTCTGGTATGTATCTTGGAGGGGACCCCATACTTTTTTTTTTTTTTTTGCCATGGGGTTGCCCTTTAAGATCCTCCAGAGCACAACTTGAATGCGACTTCCATTCAAATCAATGGGCTGAAAGCGTGGCTTAACGCTGTGTTTTAGGCTCCATTTACACCTCCGCGACAAGATACGCCGCATACGCGGCGTATTTTGCCGCGAGTGTGTAACTTCTTTTTTTTTTTTTTTTTTTTACAAAGCCTTGCCATTGCTTTGTATGGCCGAACGCCAATGCCGCCTGAAAAAAAAGGGTCCGGGACTTTTTTGCAGGCATACGGCGTCTATGAGATTTGAACCATCTCCATAGACAGCAATGGGAATTCTCCCCTCTAGCGGCACAAGCGTCCGGCGTCGGGCGTTTTGTCGCCTAGATGTGAATGGGCTCTTAATGTTTGCCGGCACTTCAAACGCTAAATGCTTGTAACGTCTTGTAAACTACAGTCCTGAATGTAATTTATCTGCTTTCAAAAACATGTCGTTAAACTCAACTGCCTCTAAACTACTATAAACGGTGAGGGGAGTTCAAGGGCTGCTGAAACCATCGCTCAACTGCTCCTAAACATGAATTTAGCAGCTGCAGTGTACACAAGGCCTAACACTTTCAGAAGAGAAGAGGGGTATGATGAAGGGGCTGTGCTGGGGGAATTCACAAAATCAAAGGCACATTACCAGTGAAATAAACATTTTTTGAAAGGAAAACCACTACAAGTAAGCATTTAAAAATACTTGAAAATATGCCTCATTAAAACTAATAATCAAACATTAAGACCCCTTTCACACTGAATAGTTTTTACAGATTTTAGCGTTAAAAATAGCGCTATTAAAACGCTCATAAAACTCCCTCAATGCATCTCAACGGACCCTTTCACACTGAGTCCTGTAAGCAGCATCTTTGGAGCAGCTTTTGGGCGCTGAAAAAAAGCGCTCCAAAAACACCCCTCTCCATTGAAATAAATTGAAAGCGCTGTAAAAACGCCTGGTCCTTTCACACGGAGTCACTGCAAAAACGCCCTAAAATGTTAGGGTCTTAGCGGTGCTTTACCAGCACATTGGGATTGCAGATGAGGCTTCGCTTGAAAAATGCCCCAGTGTGAATGGGGCCTAACAGCGCTAGAACAATCTGAGATTCCACTGAACTTATATATTCATAATCTGCAATTAATAATCATGAATTTCGTAAACTAAATCAAATAGTGTCAATGTCCCTTATGGGTGAACACAATGAGTGTTTGTTTGAAAGTCCCAGGAAAAGGTGAACATTCCAGGTCAACTCCTACGTATCAATAGTCCAATCACTTCACAATGCTGATGCTAGCAAAGGATAGCTTTAACTGATACCCCAGGTGAAAGTAGAGATTCTGCCACTTGTGGTAATCTACTCACCGGGCTCCAAACACATAAAGCCTTGCAAGATCCTCTCTGGAAGCAACACCATAAACTCTCCCCGTGATGTGCAGTAGTTCCCATCAATGGATGGATGCGTGCTAGAGGTCGACCAATATGGGTTTTTCTCTGGCCGATGCCGATATGTAGAAATTGGGGCGGCTGATGGCCGATATATGATGCTGATTTTTGCGCCCGATATTTTAGGCCTATTTTTTTATTTTTTTGACAGGTGCAACTGGTTGGCACTGGCTCGTGGCACTTACAGGTGACACTGGCAAGTGGCACTAATTGGCACTGGCAGGTTGCACTGATTGTCATGTGGCACTGGCAGGCACTAACAGGTGGCACTGGCAAGTGGTACTGGTTGGCACTGGCTGGTGGTACTGGTTGGCACTGGCTGGTGTCACTGGCAGATGTCACTGATTGGCAGGTGGCACTGGCAGATGACACTGTCAAGTGGCACTGATAAGTGGCACTGACAGGTGGCACTGGATGACCATATTTTTTTTTTTTACTTGGAAAAAACAACTTTATTCATTTAAAGCACATATTACAAGACATTCAAGCATATTTGTCAATAAAAATAGTGTCATGAGGTGAAATGCATGTTCATTTTGTATACTTGGATACCACTAGTCATACATTCACATGTTCACGAGGACAAAGGAGCATTTTAATGTAGAACAACCTCCGGGTAAGGCACAATCAAACACACGTTTCTCCTTCCTCTAGCCATCTGTCCCAAACCTTGGAATACTTTTGTGTGGAGCCCCTGTGTGTGTAGATCAGCTTCTTGAATGGCAAAGTGTCATTAACAGACTTTTTTCACATCCGTAGAGTGGGGGGAAAATCCTGCATAATGTTTCAAATATTAAAATTGTGTGATATTTATCCACCTCTACGTCAGGCAATCGCCCCAGAATACACAACTTGGGGTCAAGTACCACAGGGGATCCCATATTGTCATGCAGAAAGCGTACAACCTGCGTCTAGTAAGTCTGAATATTTGGACAACTCCAAATGTGATGGTAAAACGTGCCAATCGTGGACTGACACAAACGACAGGTCGGATTGGGTGTGTGTTGGAATTTGGCCAGTCTCAGCGGTGTTAGGTAAGCTCTGTGAACAATGTTAAGTTGCGTCAGTCTATCTGACAGTTTAGGTGATGTAGTCTTGGTCCCCCTCAAGTATTTCATCCCAGTCTGCATCTTCTATTGGGCCTACGTCCTGTTCCCAAGCCGTCTGAGTAACGGCTACTGTGCCTCGCTGTCTAATGGTGCGGTATAGGTGCGAAATAAGTTTGGAGGGATCACTCCCCAAAACAATATCTAGCACCGGCAGGGGTTCCGTTACTACCTCTAGAGATGGCAGCTGGGTTCGGAGTGCATGACGGAGCTGCAGGTATTTAAATGGTAAGTGCTGTGGGAGCGAAAATTCCTCTGCCTGAAACGGCTTGAGCCCTGGGATTGATGGGACTCGGTGCAAGTATATTATTCCGTGTCTGGCCCACACCACCGAGTCAGGGACCCCCGCTAGCTCTGGCATATGGCTGTTAAGCCACAATGGGGTATGAGAATAACATTTCCCAACATTCTGTTTGAAGGGATATTTCCCAAATCTGTTGGTGATGCTTTAACATCCCTGAGTTATGCCTTGGGGCCTGTTTTTGTGTTTGTTTCCCACGGAGGATTGCCTGAAGGGAAGTATGTGCCGGGTGCCCAGGTTTGTCGCAAACCAAAGACCTATAGCGTTGAAGTTCCGAGGTATTGAAGTGATATAGGTGAGAGAGCTGCGAGGCCAAGTAATACTCATGGAGATCTGGGAGGGAAACACCTCCCATATCCGTTGGGTTCTTTAAAATGTGCCAAGCAAGTTTGTGTCTACCACTCCCCCAAACAAAGGAATTCAAAATAGCTTCCATTTGCTTGAAGATTTTTAAGGGAATGTATAGAGGGGCGTGTATAAAATTTTGGGCAAAATAATCATTTTTATAATATTAATGCGCCCATCACGCCTAAGGGTAATCTAGCCCACGTTTACGTTTTGAGTTTGATCATATCAAACAGCGGCGCCACATTCAGATGTGTATAGTCTGCCAGTCTCCTGGTGACCTCAACTCCTAGGTATCTAATCCTGGACACTCTGGAGAGCGGCACTGGAGGGGTCACCATGGGGGGGGGGGGGTGGGACATCTATGGGGAGAATTTGGAACTTGTCCCAATTAATACGCAGTCCCGAATAACCACCCATTTGTTCAATAAGTCGTAGAGCTGTTTGCAGTGATGGTCCCTGATCTACCAGGTATAGGATAGTATCATCCGCGTATAGGCCTATCTTATCAACTGTGTTACCCCAACGCAAACCCTGAATATCTCTATGTGCTCTAATGGCGATAGCCAGTGGCTCAGCGGCCAAGGCATACAGCAATGGGGAGAGGGGACATCCCTGACGAGTACCCCTCTCCAGAGGAAACCACTCCGAGAGCCATTCATTAACAAAGATTCTTGCCTTGGGAGTCTGATAAAGGAGTTGCACCCATTTTATGAACTGCAGTCCAAAGCCATAGTTATGTAGACATTCCCATAGGTGGGGCCATTCAACTGAATTAAAGGCCTTGGCCGTATCCAGTGCCACCACCACCCTGTTTTTTGAGTTATCGTGTCGCACCTGAATATTCATGTACAATCGTCTAATGGTCATGGAAGTGTTCTTCCCCGGCATGAACCCTGTTTGGTCCATGTGAATAAGTGACAATATGGCAGCGTTCAACCTAGTTGCTAATATTTTAGCTAAGATTTTAATATCCACCTGCAGTAGTGAAATTGGCCGATGAGATTCAGGGTAGTGGGGGTCCTTACCAGGTTTGGGGAGTACTATAATTTGGGCTTCTTGCATAGATTCAGGGAGTATGTTTGTATCAAAGATAGAATGATACAGGGCCTTTAGCTTGGGAACAAGTATATCGAAGTATGTGCCATAGAATTCCAAAGGGAGTCCATCCGGACCCGGTCCTTTAGATCTGGCTAATTGGGCAATCGCCTCAGCAATGTCATGTGCCGTAATAGGCTCATCTAATAGTTTAACCTGTTATTAGTTAAGCCGAGGAAACTGAATAGTGGCCAAATAGGACCGTAGTTCCTCATGCGTGTGGGTTCCCTGAGACTTATAGAGGGTACTATAGAATTGCTGAAATTTAGCTGCAACTTGACTCGGGTCAGTAATACTACGTCCATTAGGTTCAGTAAGCCAAACCACAACTGGAGGCTTATCATCCAAATGAGCCAGATATGCCAGCAGTTTCCCCGCTCTCTCCCCCTGCTCATACACTCTCTGCCTGCAGAAACCCCCCCCCCCCCGCTGTTTAGCTTTCTTCGTGTGCAATTGCGTAACCATACATGACTGGAGTCTGACTCTATCAAGATTTTCAGCGGTTGGGCTGGCAGAATATGCAGCTTATAAATCTCAAAGTTTTGTCAGAGGTTACATAAAGTATAGTAGTAGAAACACGTTTACATCTATTTATTCTGGCGGATAAAAGCCTATGGGCATGCGCTTTAAAGTCGTCCCATTGCTAATTGAGGGTATAGGGCCCCTGCAGTCTATCAAAAAAGAAGAGCAATTCTCTTGCTATGGAATCATGGTCCGTGAGGACCGACAACCAGTGGGGATTAAGTCTCCACAGACGCGCTGGGGAGGCAACTCGAAGAGACACAGTCATCCAGCATGGGGAGTGGTCTGACAGGATCCTGGGGGCAAACCCAGACCCTGTGACCTTAGGCAACAGAGCCCTGGAAACGAGAATATAATCAATTTTGGACATTGTGTTGTGGCTCGCCGAATAACATGTGTATGCTCTGGTCGTGGTTATTTTGTCTCCAGACATCAATAAGGGCGAACTCCGTCAGCGTACAACATAGTCTAGTGTGCAATGGCTCATCTGGGCTGGGGTCAGGCCGCGTAGGGCGATCTAGTGTTGGGGTCATTGTGTTTATTAAAGTCCCCCAGCCACACCACCGGTAGCGATGGGTACTGAGCCATGTAAGCAAGGCTCTACGTCACCACATCTGACCTGTAAGGAGGGGGGATGTAGCTAGCTAGAATCAGTATATGGGCACCCCCCACAGTGGCATGCATAAAGAGGTATCTACCCTGCTGATCCGATACCACAGATACCAGTTCAAAAGGAGTAGATTTAGCAACTAGCACTGTAACCCCCTGTGACAGGAAGTCAGGTAAATCTGTGGGTGTTGTCACAGACGGGAGATACATTTGTGCCTGGTAGACAATACACCAATTGTTAGGCGTTGGCTGCAAAAGTAGACAGAAAAGGTCTAAGGGCGTTAAAAAACCTCAGCTGTTCAGAATGAGGCAATTAAGGCCTCTAAGTAATCCAGAGGATTACCACTGATTGGCTGCATCCTGAGGCTTTCTGAGTGAAAGAGAGCAGTAGCTGAAAGTCTTCTGAGGAGGTGATTGATTTTTCTGTGTGACAAAAATCAAAAGACTATTGTTTTTCTGCTGTATGACCAGCAGTGTCTGCCCAGCACTAGGCTGTGCCAGACTCCATAGATGGGTTCCTGTGAGGTGAAGATAGATGCCCCAAGTGGCCAGGGTTTATTTTATGTTTGATTTAGTTTATGCTGTTTGAATGCTTGCACTTGTTTCCAGCAAGATGGAAGAATAAACCAAAATCGTTGTTTTCAACCGTCTTCGACTGCCTGTCTGTATAAATTCAGTGTGTAGTGAACCCATCCAAGGGGTGTCACACCCCGCTACCGAACTAACCTCTTACACATGGTGGAGTGTCGCATGCAATTAAAGTAAACCCAAAATGGAGGATGCCTTTTGGGTTACAAAATGCTCCCGCCACATTCCAACGCACCATGGATAAGACCCTTCGGCCTCATCGAGCCTATGCTGCTGCATACCTCGATGACGTTGTCATCCACAGTGAGGATTGGGAATCACACTTGCTAAAAGTTCAGGCTGTGTTGGATTCCATCTGGAAAGCCAAAAAAATGTACCCTTGGGCTAGAAGAGGCAAAGTATCTGGGGTATACCATTGGAAGAGGTCTAATCAAGCCCCAAATAAACAAAGTTGAGGCTATTCAGGATTGGCCACGTCCCACCAACAAGAAACGAGTTTGTGCATTTTTAGGGATTGCGGGGTATTATCGCGGCTTTATCCCCCATTTTGCCTCACAGGCTACTCCCCTGACCAATTTGACCAAAGGGAAGGAGTCTGTCATGACCAAATGGACTCCCGAAGCAGAAACAGCTTTTCAGGCTTTAAAACGGGCTTTATGTAGTCGGCCAGTTTTAAATTCGCCTGATTTTTCACGGGACTTTGTGGTTCAGACAGATGCGTGAAATTATTATTATTATACAGGATTTATATAGCGCCAACAGTTTGCGCAGCGCTTTACATCAGGGAATGTGGGCTTAGGAGCTGTACTGTCTCAGATTATCAAGGGGGAGGAACACCCTGTTATGTACCTCAGCCGAAAGTTGAAGGCCAATGAGGAGAATTATGCCACCATTGAGAAAGAATGTTTGGCGGTGAAATGGGCTTTGGGTTCTCTCCAGTACTACCTCGTGGGTAGACAGTTTGAACTGGTGACGGATCATGCCCCATTGAAGTGGATGGCACAGAACAAAGGGACCAATAGGAGAATAAATAGGTGGTTCCTGGCCCTCCAGGAATTTAGTTTTGTGGTAACTCATCGCCCGGTTCTAAAATGGGGAATGCAGATGGGTTGTCCCGAGTGCATGCCTGCCTGGCAACCTGTGTCCCAATCCTAGGGTTGAAACAAGAGGGGGGGGGGTTATGTGACAGGAAGTTGGGTAAATCTGTGGGTGTTGTCACAGACGGGAGATACATTTGCGCCTGGTTTAGACAATACACCAATTGTTATTAGGCGTCAGCTGCAAAAGTAGCCATAAAAGGTCTAAGGGCGTTGGAAAACTTCAGCTGTTCAGGATGAGGCAATTAAGGCCTCTATAAGTAATCCAGAGGATTACCACTGATTGGCTGCATCCTGAGGCTTTCTGAGTGAAAGAGAGCAGTAGCTGAAAGTCTTCTGAGGAGGTGATTGATTTTTCTGTGTGACAAAAATCAAAAGACCTATTGTTTTTCTGCTGTATGACCAGCAGTGTCTGCCCAGCACTAGGCTGGGCCAGACTCCATATATAGGTTCCTGTGTGGTGAAGATAGACACCACCAGGTGGCCAGGGTTTGTTTAATGTTTGATTTTGTTTATGCTGTTTGGATGCTTGCACTTGTTTCCAGCAAGATGGAAGAATAAACCAAAATCTTTGTTTTCAACCGTCTTCGACTGCCTGTCTGTATAAATTCTGTGTGTAGTGAACCCATCCAAGGGGTCACACACCCCGCTACCGAGCTAACCCCTTACACCCCCCTAGACATGTTGGTATGAGTGCTATGGTATGCCTACCCCACCCAGGGGCGTTTCAAGGCTGCCTGTAAGTGACCCGTGACATGTGTTTCTACCAAGGCGATGATGTCAGCCCTCTGATCCTTGAGACAATTCAGTACAGCCGTACGTTTGATTTTATCCCGCATTCCCCGCACATTCCATAGTAGGAATTTTAATATCTGCCATACTGCTTAAAGGTATTATCTGCGTGTAACGGATCGGCAGGGTATCTTCTCTATCAAGTAGGGTCTCAGGATCAGTATGCAAATACCTATACATTTTACAGGCAGTACCCGTGCTAATGTGGTTCTATCATTCACATAACCAAACAAACATGTTGCATGCATGAGTGCTCGTTCAAAATCATTCCAAGCACATGGGCACAACGGTGCCAACATTCCCAATGCTTTGATCCGGGGATCCAGCATTTTCCTTCCCTCCCAGCTTCTCACCTCCTGAAGAAGAGTTAAATTAGACACGTGTTATGTCAACAGCTTCTTTCGCAGGACGTTTCTTTCAAAAGTTCAAATAGCTGGGCTTACTCAAAGTATGAGTTTTATTAGCATCTCACTTGGCATCAACTTGTAAATACATACAAAGTTCAAATCTTCATACAGCTTGTTGTAGTAATAACAGAAGATTAGTTAGGTATAAGCTTAAAGAATAGCATAGTAAAAGTTCCTTCGTCTAGCTTCAGTGGTGTGAGAAGTGTCAGCTTCGAACAGCTGTTTGTGAGGTAAGCTTGAGTGTAGGCCTTAAGTAAACAAAGTGTCCTTGCTGTCCTTCTGAAGTGTATGTGTTGCGAATGGTGGGTGAGTGTGTAAGTGTGTCCTATGTCAGTTTAAACTCTCTCTTTATACTATAAAAACCCATATGTCAGCTAAATACATGGTAACGCCTTTTCTCAAAAGGATGCTTAATATGGTTTAAACCAAAGCGAACTCACAACTCCACCCATAACTCTGTCATGTTCAACTTTAGAAATAGAATGTACAACTTCATCCCCATATCTGCATCTCCTTGAGATGACCTAGCTGATTTGATTGACAGCAACATATAGCTGTTTTCTACTAAAACCATTGGGTTGACCTTCTGTTAAATGCCTAATTCTTACATAAGATATATCTTTAAGATTCAGAAGTTCTATACCAAACTTACAAATGCATAATAAACTCATAATTGAATACATATATATAGATATATAAATATATCACTTCACACAAACTCTAGATAATTAAACAAAGAATATCAAAAAGTAACTTTTAACTTTGAAACATATGAAGACAGTATTTCTGGTTTTACTCTGATACATGACTCTGTGAGTATTCTTATCCGTGAACCCAGTGACCTCCTGAACCCATGTCAAACTTGGACATCCTTGGGACAACTGGACAAGACTCCATTCATACATACCTAACCTATTTCAAGATCTGTCTTTTGCTAGGTCATGTCATTAAATGATGACTTCAACCCTGTAAACCAAAGATCTTGATAAAAAGCCAAATTAATATAATTATTCTACAATTCCCCCTGAATATAATTTATTATATTACCTAAATCACGCACACTTCATTTATGGCCCTTTCACACACATCTTGAATCAGTTGCTCCAGATGTACCACAGTTTACCATCGGATCAGTTAAGCCAGATGTGATTCTCCGAGTAAGAATACTTGTCATGATTTCTTCACCTTTTTTCATTTCTTTCTTAAGTAATTTGTAAAACTGTTTCATCTTAATCATTATACAGATTTGAAATAATATGCATAACACCATAATAATAAAAATAATAACTATTGGATGCAATAATATATTTCCTGCTGCAGTAACTACTGAAGTGTTTCCCCAAACTGATATAGTTTTCTTAAAATTCGCCCAGAAAGAATTTGATGATCTTGGATTCTATTCTGGCGTGAATTTCAATGGTGTTGCTATGGAAAAAGTAAAAACTCATGCAACAAGTAACCCCATATCCTATGCAAGCGTATCCATATATGTCATTGCTTGTGTCAAAGTCACTGTATCTTGGAAAGTGTCTCTTATTTCTGGATAGCTGCAAGTCTCTTTTATGCAGGGTCTCAGTCTTGTTATCTTCTGCTGAACTTGAAAAAGTCAAGTAAGTTTTTATGAAGAAAAATGTCATTAATGGAAAAAGGAGTCCTGAGATAATGAATTTTCTCCTTTTTGTGTATTTTCTTGCTTTCCAATTTTCTTTTATTTCTTCTTGGAGTTTTGTGTTCCTCCATGTTTGGTTATCAGATGCCATATCTGTAAAAGAAAGGCAATATCATTATCTTGGCATGAACAATTTGCATTGATCAGTGTGAACCCATATTTTTTGTTGTCTCCGTGCATTTTTCACAGAGTTGAGAGGCCTTTGGACTTGTATCATTACACCTAATGTATCCAAAATCTCAAAAGGACCTTCCCAATTACTTTGCCATGGTCCGCTTTTCCTAAAAGTTTTAATCATGACTTGTCCACCTTTCTCAAATTTTGAGGTATGTGGAGGAATCATTTTCTGCATGTGAGAAGCTGCATGTGGCAAAATGACGTTCAGATTGTCTTGCAACATCTGTAACCATTTTGTTTTCTCAATTGCTTCTTTTTGCGGAGTGGACAAAAATGGTTCATGTGGGAACACAAGTGGCATTTTTCTACCTATCATCAATTCAAATGGACTGTATTGAGTAGATGAGGACGATGTACTTCTGATACTCATCAGAACAAAAGGTACAGCATCTACCCATGTATTTCCTTTGTCTAATAACATTTTTGCAATCCTGGATTTGATAGTCCTATTCATTCTTTCAACAATACCTGCAGATTGTGGATGGTATGGAACATGAAATCTTTGTTGGACTCCCAGAATTTTACACATTGCTTGCATTACCTTACCTGTGAAATGCGATCCTCGATCAGAACTGAGGTTCACTGGGATCCCCCAAGTTGGAAAAACATGATTCATTAACAATCTTGCAGTTGTCAATGCATCATCTGTACGAGCAGGTAAGATTTCAACCCACTTAGAAAACACATCTACGATTGTGAGCGCATACCTGAACCCGTTTTTTCCTGTAGGCAATGGTCCTATATAGTCAATTTGCAATGTAGACCATGGACCATCAGCTGGAGGAACTCTTTGTAAGGGAGGCTTTTGTCCCTTTGGTCTGGGATTCACTTGAGCACAAATAAGACAAGATTGAATCACATTGTCTACAGTTTCTTCCATTTTTTCCCAGTAAAACTTTTCTTTGAGAACTTCTAGCAATCTCTGCTTTCCTACATGGCCTAAGCTTTCATGATTATATTTTGTGAACTCACCTTGTAAATGTTTTGGTAATACAGGACGCAGATGCCCGTTTGAATCATGGCACAATATCCCATTTTCACAAACAAAGGGAAAGTTAGCATCCCCCTGAGAACCAGATAAGGACTGATCCTTTTTCTGTTCTTCTGCAAAAGAGGGTATCTGTGTATCTGTCTTTTTGACTATATCCACTGAAACTGGCTCAATTGGAATTTCAGACTGTTCGACAACAGCTGCTTCCTTTGCTAACATGTCAGCTGTCCCGTTACCAATGCTAAGCTCATCACTGTCCTTTCTATGAGCTGGTACCTTCACAATAGCATAGACACAAGGTTTTTTCTCTGCTAGTGCAAAAATTGATTCAAGTGTGTCTCGATGCGCCAAAACTTTGTTGGATGCGTCTACAAAACCTCTTCTTTTCCAAATTGGCAAATAGTCAGTAAGAGAACGCACAACATATGAACTGTCACTATAGATTGCTAGTGGACCCTTGTTCTCTTCATTGGCCACAGTCAGAGCTGTCTCTACTGCTAACAATTCAGCTTTTTGTGCTGAAAAGTATCCTGGAAGTCTGTGTTGTATGGCATATCCTCTTTTTGGAAACCAGATTGCATAGCCTGCAAAATATTCTCCTGAAACGCAATAGCGTGAACCATCTACAAACACTGGTTCATCAGTCTGCTCTGCTTCTCTGCGAAACAGAGGAGAAGTGGAATCCTGGACTTCACATGAACACTCATGTTCCATTCCATTGTATTCCATCAATTGAGGGAGTACATATTTGGCATTATGATCAATCTGGATCTGTTTAGGTGATAAAGCCAACAACCATTGTGAAAATCTTTGATTGGAAACACCTTGAATATTTTTCTCAAGGAGAAATTTCAAAGTGGAATGCGGAGTTTGTAAGACAATTTGGTTAAATCCTACAATGTACTCGGTTGCCTTCACTGCATAGTGAACTCCTACCAATTGTTTTACACATGTGTCAAAACCTCTCTCAACTGGAGTTAAAAGTCTGGAGAAATATCCCAAAATCCTCCAATTTCCTCCTTGTAATTGAAGTAACACTGAAGAAATTGCATTTTCAGATGTATGCACCTGCAAAGCAAATGGTGCTTGCCTTTCTACTGTTGCTAGGGCTGGTGCAGTTTGCAAGTCTTTTTTCAAAGATTCAAAATCTCTTTGCTGTACTTCTGTCCAAGGACCAAAACCATTTTCCTCATTGGTCTTTAGAAGATTGTACAGACTTTTTGCTTTCTCTGCAAACGACTCAATGTACTCTCGGGAAAAATTCACTAATCCTAGGAATTGTCTCAGAGCTTTAAATGTGGTTGGTACGGGAAGTGCAGCAATAGCATTAACCCTTTCTTGCAAAGGTTGTCGTTTACCCGGACTGATCTGAATACCGAGAAACTTAACCTCGCGTTTCATGAGCTGAACCTTACGAGTATTCAGCTTGAGACCTGCATCATACAGCAGATCAAACAATTCCGCTAGAAGGGTCAAATGCTCTGCTTCATTTTCCGAAAAAAGCAAGACATCATCTACATATTGCAAAATACAGTCTGGCCTAGAAAATTTTGATAAGACTTTCGCTAGCGCTTGATGGAATACACTAGGACTTAAGTGTAAGCCTTGAACAAGACGAGTGAAAGTATACTGCTGGTTCTTAAAATAGAATGCAAACTTGTATTGACAACTTTTGGTCAGAGCTATTGAAAAAAAACCATTTGCAATATCAATCACTGAAAACACTTTAGCTTTTGCGTCAATTCGGGACATGATGTCAGGTGTTTCTGCTACTATCGGGGCACAATTTGGAGTGTATTTATTCAGCATTCTGAGGTCTACCAGAAGTCTGAAAGCACTAGGGTCATCTCGTTTAGGTACTACCCATAACGGATTGTTTGCTACAGAATTAGTTTTTCTGATAATACCCTGTTGCAAAAGCTCTTCTATAACTACAGATACTGGTTCAATAGACTCTGGGGGCAATTTGTATTGCTTCTGGGCTGGTGGATCCCGCCCTTGCACATCAACTTCTATGCCTTTGAATAGACCTGCCTCGTTTTTTCCTTGGCTCCACAGATTTTTGTATGATTTGACCAATTGTTCCAGATCTCGATTGTCACCAATATCTGGCCATTTATGGTCTTCAGCAACCACTTCTGCCAAACAGATGCTGCCGACTTCACAGTAATCTGCTGGGTCAATTACCACAGGCTTACGATTAATGGAACCTTTCCAGATAACACTATTACCTAGATCAATTATCCAACCTCTTTGTTGAATGATATCTGTTCCAATTATATTCTCTGCACCTTGAGAATACCAGATATCGATCTCGGTATCCAAATGTCCAGGAATTTCAAACGAAACCTTTTTACACTTTGAAGCTTTAGAACTACCTGATCCATTAAATCCAACAACTGTACAAATTGCTGCATCTGCTGAAATAGGTAATTTTACACCTGTAATCGATACCTCGGCTCCCGTATCACATAGAAAACTGAGTTTTTGTCCATTTAATTTTGCTTTGATATAAGGACGTCCACATTTATCTAGACTTATTGGTGCAACATATTCTAGATAATGAGACTTTATTTCCTTTTTATTCTGTAGTCATGGGGTAGGCAATAATGGGTTTGAATCACCAGTGGCTGAGTGAGGTTTTTTTTCATTCATGCCACCGCTGATTGACAATTCTCTGATTTGCTTTATCAGAGGAGCATAGGGAGAAGAAGATTGAGTAATATTTGGACGAGGAGGAGCAGAAGGTTCAAGAGCTATAAGTCCATTCTCTTTACCTATATGTCTTGAATCTTTCGTCTGCATATCTCTTAAGAATTGTTTACATTGATAACGTGCATGACCTGGTCTCTGGCAATAATAACACGTGATGGGCTCTCTCTGTCTCCCTTGCTTCCACCTGTCATAGCTATTAGGAGCTGTCCAGCTTGTTTTGGCTGGAGTCTGACTATTCTGTTTTAAAGTGTCTTTTTGGATCAAAGCGATCTTAGATTTAAGATTGCCCTGTCTCATTTGTCTTCGAACTTTATCAATGAAACTTGCCGCTTCTGATAAAGATTCTTTTTCTTGTGCAATGGCTAATGAGGTAGGATCAAGATATTTACATTTCTTTGTAAATGCTCTAATAATCCCTGAATCGCTTTCATCATCTACCCCCAAAACCATCTTGTATGCTTTTGAGAATTTATGCATGAAATCAAATGGATTTTCTGTAACTGAAGTTTGAAGGGAGTCTAATATTTCAATAGACGGTACCTCCTCACCTGTTGTGCATAGTAACAATTGTCGTAGTCTGTCTGAATTGTCACTGTGTATCTCCTGTCCATCGTCATCAATAGTAGGTGACTTTGTTAATCGTCGTGCATAATGTGCAGGTAACCAAAGATAAAATATATGATTACGCTGTTCTTCTTTAAGGTTGTATCTGTCAGTGTAGGACTCAAATATGTCTGCGTTATGAAAAGCGTCCGCTCTTAAATCATAAGCAGGGATGTCTTTTAAAACTTTAATTAACTGATCATGTATTTGTAATTTTAATTTAGCGGCACGATCAAGTAGTTTTCTCTTTCTAACCTCTGTTTCATCCTCAGCGGCCTCTTCGTTTATTTCTGAATTATCAGGAATATAGGAAGGCTGAGGCTTTGATGTTGAGCCCTTTTTCTTTTTGTCATCTGTAGATAACACAGCAATCTGTGTCAATCTACTGTCATTCTTGAGTTTCTCCAAAAGATTTGTTTTGGAGTCAATCTGTTGCTCAAGATTCTCTATGTAATTGCAAAAAAGCTCACAATTTGGACAATCAGTAGAATCTTGGGACACATTTTCATGTTTCCCTCTGTTCTGTAATGTGTTACATTCTGTCTGTTCTACAGTACACACATTTTTAGCAGGTAAATCAACATTAATAATCATTTTGTTAAATATTCTTACCAACTTTAAAATGTTAGCTATCTTTTTACGCTGCTTATACATAGTAAACCTTGATTTGTCAATCTGATCATTGGCATCTAAGCATGCTCTGTACATATAAGCCCAAAGATGACTGTCATTTGGATAATAAGACACATCTTTAAATTCTAGCTTACTGTCTCTAACTAATTCATCAATAAAATCCATGTTTTATGTTTGTTTTTTTTTCACTCACCGTTAGTCGTGGGATTTCACGTCTTAGCCGGCTTGGTTCCTTCAATCTTTTGTCCTTGTAGGATGAAGAGCAAACGTCCTTTCTAGATTCTATAATCGGAGTTTTCCTGCGACTTGAGAACTCATGAATGGGTCTCTTCCCCCTCTTGTGGCAAGGTGTTAGGAAAACCGATTAATGAGCTGGCTCGCCATTGAAGAAGAGTTAAATTAGACACGTGTTATGTCAACAGCTTCTTTCGCAGGACGTTTCTTTCAAAAGTTCAAATAGCTGGGCTTACTCAAAGTATGAGTTTTATTAGCATCTCACTTGGCATCAACTTGTAAATACATACAAAGTTCAAATCTTCATACAGCTTGTTGTAGTAATAACAGAAGATTAGTTAGGTATAAGCTTAAAGAATAGCATAGTAAAAGTTCCTTCGTCTAGCTTCAGTGGTGTGAGAAGTGTCAGCTTCGAACAGCTGTTTGTGAGGTAAGCTTGAGTGTAGGCCTTAAGTAAACAAAGTGTCCTTGCTGTCCTTCTGAAGTGTATGTGTTGCGAATGGTGGGTGAGTGTGTAAGTGTGTCCTATGTCAGTTTAAACTCTCTCTTTATACTATAAAAACCCATATGTCAGCTAAATACATGGTAACGCCTTTTCTCAAAAGGATGCTTAATATGGTTTAAACCAAAGCGAACTCACAACTCCACCCATAACTCTGTCATGTTCAACTTTAGAAATAGAATGTACAACTTCATCCCCATATCTGCATCTCCTTGAGATGACCTAGCTGATTTGATTGACAGCAACATATAGCTGTTTTCTACTAAAACCATTGGGTTGACCTTCTGTTAAATGCCTAATTCTTACATAAGATATATCTTTAAGATTCAGAAGTTCTATACCAAACTTACAAATGCATAATAAACTCATAATTGAATACATATATATAGATATATAAATATATCACTTCACACAAACTCTAGATAATTAAACAAAGAATATCAAAAAGTAACTTTTAACTTTGAAACATATGAAGACAGTATTTCTGGTTTTACTCTATGATACATGACTATGTGAGTATTCTTATCCGTGAACCCAGTGACCTCCTGAACCCATGTCAAACTTGGACATCCTTGGGACAACTGGACAAGACTCCATTCATACATACCTAACCTATTTCAAGATCTGTCTTTTGCTAGGTCATGTCATTAAATGATGACTTCAACCCTGTAAACCAAAGATCTTGATAAAAAGCCAAATTAATATAATTATTCTACACCTCCCCAACTTGGTGGAAGCATGCAGTCCCTTGCAACCTTTATATGAATTGGCTTCCAGCCATCAACATTAACTGGAGGTACTGTACTTAAATGGTAGTAAACAGGTATGAAATAATGAAAAAACGATGGGGGTTGCAAACATAAACATAACGGGGGCGATTATTCACTGTGTAGCGCAAGATCAGGGCACTAAGCATGTCCTAAACGACTATTCCTCTGTGAGACTCACGCTGCAAGGATACATAGTCAACTTTGTGCACTAAAGTTCTTGGGGCCTCAGCCCTATGGTATCTCCATGAAAGTGCTGTGGGGGCATCCAGGGGTATAAGGTGTTAATCTCTGTAGTCCAAGCAGCTCCAGGCCAAGGGCCGAGTGTCCAGGAGTATCGACAAGCGAAGCCCCCTCACCCCCAGGGAAGCCTGAGGTTCGGGCCCCCAATAGGGGGGCCTCCAAACATACATCATAAAATGCGTGGTCAAAAATTGTGGGGGGGGGGGGAGAGGCAAAGGAGGAAGCTTGTGCTTTTTTTAGTAAGATGAAACTACCCCCCACAGCAGAGGGGACATTTAGAAACCGAGTGGGGCCTGCCAGCTTCTGGCAAGGGCAACAGTACTCACATTAACAGGCCATGCAGTTGTTCAGCCATCTGGGCATCCTCGTTGATCCAGCCAATGCGCCGCCGCTTTCGGGTCTTCAAAAAATAGGGCACTGCCATCCTTCACTCTCAATCTGTCCGGGAACAACATAGCATATTTAAGGTGTATCACCCTGAGCCGCCGCTTCACATCCTGCAATTGTGCCCTCTTTCTTTGGACTTCATTAGAGAAGTCGGAACACCGCGACATGGCCGTTTCCCAGGGCGATGTTACCTTTCTCTCTAGACAACCAAAGGATTTTATCTCTGTCTCTGAAATTAGGAAACTTGGCGATAAAGGTTCTGGGGGGGGCTCCCGCAGGTGAAGGGTTAGCTGGGATGTGGTGCGCCCTTTCCACTGAAACATAGCAGAAAAGGCTTCTCTTCCAAAATATTGGATCAGTAGGGATTCCAAGTATTCAGCAGGATTGGTACCTTCAGCCTTTTCAGGTAGACCGATAAACCGGAGGTTGCAGCGTCTCAAACGGTTTTCCATGTCGTCCTGATGAGCGTGTAGCTGGTGGATCTGGTGTTGCAGGTCCTCTGTAGTGTGGCTCAGGGGGTGCAGAATGTCCTCTTCCGCTCCGATACATGTCTCGGCCTCCGTGACTGTCTTTTACCTTTTAGATAGGTCCTGTCGCAGGAGGGAGATGTCAATCTTGACCTTCTCTATTTTGGCGGTAAGTGTCCCCTGCAGCGACGCAATGGCATCCAGGACCCTAGCTGTATCTGTGCCCTGTTGAACTGCCGCGGAGCAAGTGCCGTCGCTATCCTTGGCCTGCGGTTCCTGATCCTGATGGCGGTATTTCGCCAGCTTGTCCACCGCCTCAGATGTTCTTTTCGGCGGAGACATGTTCCCTCCCTGCTCTGGAGTGTGACCAGGCGGTCACCGAGTGCTGCTAGAAGGCCGCTGCTCTGAATTGTAGGTCAGAGCCACAGATTGTGCCAGAGGGCAAATGTAGGGCTTGTATGCATTGCCACAGTGGCCTCAGGCAGACCAGTGGCCGTTCCAGGAGGTGATGTGCCCCTGGGCAGTCAAAGAGGCCAGGAAAGCTTGCCCAGGCTGTCACCGGGTGGAGCAAGATGGCCGCCGCTCTGGATAGTAGGCCGATGCCGCGGCCCATCCAGAGGCAGGGTATGTGTGAGGCCCGTCGGTGTCTCCAGGCCGTCCGGCTGCCACTCCTGGAGGGGACGGATTGCTGAGGAGTCAGGGAGAGCAGGGGAGTGTGCTGGAGGCTGCTGCCGGGTGGACCAAGATGGCCGCCGACCCGAGAACCAGGTCGAAATCACGGCAAAGACAGGGTGTGGGTGTGCCTCGACGGTGTCCGCAGGCCGTCCGATCACTGTTGCAGGAGTTGGTGGAGTGCTGAGGTGCCAGGGGGAGCAGGAGTGTGCGCAGGAGGCGGTTTCTCTGGGTGGACCAATATGGCCGCCGACCCGAGAACCAGGCCAAAATCGTGGCAACTACAGGGTGTGGGTGCTCCTCGGTGGTGTCCCTAGGCCGTCCGGCCACTGTTGCAGGAGGTGGTGGAGTTCCGAGGTGCCAGGGAGAGCAGGAGTGTGCGCCGGAGCCAGCCACCGGGTGGACCAAGCTGGCCACTGACACGAGAACCAGGCAGAGATTGCGGCCTGCCCCGCGGCAAAGACAGGGTGTGGATGCGTCTTGGCGGAGTCCCCAGGCCATCCGGTCACCGTTCCTGGGGGTGATGGAGTGTTGAGGTGTAAGAGGGAGCAGCAGTGTTGGCTGGAGGCCGCTTCCGGGAGGACCAAGATGGCCGCCGCTCCGGTAACTAGGCCGAAGCCGCGGCTTTTCCCAGGGCAAATCCCGGATCGGAGAGTCCATCCACAGCGGCCCCAGGTGGCGTTCTATCAATCTTCCAGGCTCCAGGGGCAGCAGATGAGGCAGCACAGGTCCGCAGGTGCATGTAATGGCATCAGATGCACAGGATACAGGCAGGATGATTGTAGCAGGATTACAGGCAAGCGGAGCTCACTCTAGTAGCGACCTATTCCATTGCTCTCCAGGCCACGCCCCCTGGATGACAATATTTAGCACTGGCAGATGGCACTGGATGGCATTGGCACGTGGCACTGGATGACACTAGTTGGCATTGGCAGATGGCACTGGCAGGTGGCACTAGGTGGCAGGTGGCACTGGATGGCACTAGATGGAACTGGCAGGTGGCACTGGATGACATTGGCAGGTGGCACTGGATGGCACTGGAAGGTTGGCACTAGCAGATGGCACTGGCAGGTTTCACAGCCGATAATGAAACTGCTCTCTGCAGCCGTGAAACTGTATGGGGAGAGAGAGAGAGGGGAGTTCACAGATTCAGAGTGATGTCGGGGGTGGGCGGGACCCAGCAGCTATCCAGCCAATGATCGGGGTGTTAAAGAAAGAGGCTGGGCCACATACATGTAGCGGTCTGCCCAGATCTCATCCCATTTGCTGGTGTTGGATAGCTGGGTCCCGCCCACCCCATTGGCTGGTGTTGGATAGCTGGGTCCCACCCACCCCAGGTACCACCCACCCTGATATCAGACCTCTCTAATGACAGCTCCCTTCTCTCTCTCTCCTTAATGTTTCACACACGCAGCGCTGCTCCCTTCTCCACACTCTGCAGACACAGGTGCGTGCTTTCTTAAATATCGATCTGATTTGGATAATAATCGGCCGATGCGTGCAGCAAAGTGGACATGGAAGTAAGCAAAGGGAAAACTCCATATAGTGTAAAAACCTTTTTATCAGAGAGATAAACACCCCCCATATCAAACGTGCTTCCAAAATAAAACTTGGCTAAAACGTGTCACTAGAGAGTTACATCTGCTCAATCACACGTTTCGTGATTGGCCCACGTCTTCAATCACAGAACGCATCAGGTCGTGTCCACGCGACGTATCGTTTCACAGAAAGGGAGCATCTACCCGGGACTCGCCTAGCAACTAGATCGTTTGAAGGAGCCTCTGAGTGAGCAGATGTAACGCTAGTGTCACGAAAGACGTTCTGTTTTGCCCCGACGCATGCGCGCATCAATGTGCCTGGTGCGCGCGGCGGCGTGCGTGGCGCGGAAGCGACGGTGTTTGGCGCCAAGAAACGCTATTTAAACTGCCTGATGCCTCTCCATCTTGCTGACCAGTCTACAGCGTTTACCTAAGAATCTGCACCTGTTACCTGTTGATCTCCTGTTTACCTGACCCGGCTTCCTGTGACCTTCCTTGCCTGCAACCTGCCTACGACCCCGGCTTTACCTGACTACGGCTCCTGCTTAACCCCTGGCTCTGTCTCTGCCCGCCTGTGTTACCGACCCGGCTTGGACTTTCGACTACTCTCTGGACTTACCCTGATTCCTGAACCACTTACCGGTGTTCCGTCCAGCTTGCTCATCTACCTGATTCCTGTACCTGCTAGTGCCATACCACCGCCTCTGCCTGCTGCTTGGTGCTTCTCCTGGACCAGCATACACCTGCCTGCTATCGCTTCCGGACCGCTACCCAGCTTTACCATCAGGCACTTGTGCCCCTCCGGACTCTTGACCCTCTGTCTATTCTACCAGGAGGTCCTGAGTCGGAGGCTTACGAGAGGCCGCTCCCTGCACGTTTAGCTCCATAACCAGGTACGTGACAGTACTGGTCAGCCATGACTGAGCCCACGCAGGGAGCGTCTCCCATGGAGGACTTATGCCGCCATCTGGATGGCCTCACCACTGCCGTGAGGAACCTGCAGGAGGGATACACCCGTATGGAAGGACGGGTCCAGACCCTGGCTGCGGCAGCCCCCGCGGCATCCGGATCCTCTGCTCCTCCATCAGTAGTAATGCTGCCACCAGAACCCAGGGTCCCTACTCCAGAGAGATTTTCTGGGGACCGCAGCAAATACAGGGCCTTTCGCAATGCCTGCCAGCTGTTCTTCGCCCTGCAACCCAGGACTTTTTCAATGGAATCCACGAAAGTGGGCTTCGTCATTGCCCTACTAACCGGCGAGCCCCAAACCTGGGCACACCGTCTTCTGGAACGGAAGGAAGAAAGCCTTAATCGGCTGGATACATTCTTCCAGGCCATGGACCTTATCTATGAGGATACCTAATTAGCGGCCTCAGCAGAAGCGGCCTTGTGCGCACTACAACAGGGGCGCAGGGCGGTAGAGGACTATGTGGCCGAGTTCAGACAATGGAGTTCCGATACTAACTGGAATGATTCCGCTCTGCGCCACCAGTTCCGCATGGGTCTGTCAGAATCACTAAAAGATGAACTGGCCCGAGTGGGCATCCCTGCAACACTAGAAGCCCTAATTCTTCTATCAGTCCAAATTGACAGACGTCTAAGAGAACGACGGGCGGAGCGCACATCCGGCCCCGCACGACCAGTGTGGATGATGCCACGAGTATCAAATTCTCCTTATCCACCTCCTCCAAATCCTGTACCAGCCTCCGCTGACACCTCAGAGCCCATGCAACTGGGCGTGTTTCGGCCATCACTGACCCCGGAAAGCGCCAACGGCGCCATTCTAACAACCTTTGCCTGTACTGCGGGCAATCCGGGCATTACGTAAGGACTTGCCCCGCCAAGTTCCGTAAGTCTTCAACTCTCCCATCTGCTCTCTTCCACCCTGTGTAACAATAATACTCACTTGGCTATTTCCATTTTTCTGCAGCTCCCAGGAAGGAACGTCCGGCCCCCGCCATTATTGATTCGGGTGCCTGCAGCGGTTTTATGGACGCATCTTTTGCCATCAGACATGGAGTTCCTCTTCGACCCAGGCACCAGGAACTCGCCGTCCATCTAGCCGATGGATCCGCCATTAGATCCGGCCCTGTGACTCAAGAGACAGTCCCATTCTATGCCCTCATCCTTAAAAACCATTGGGAGCTACTATGCCTGGACATTATTGAATCCCCGATGTTCCCCATCATTTTGGGCATGCCCTGGTTGAGGGTTCATAACCCGCAGATTAATTGGGAGTCTGGAAAGATCCACTTCTCTTCTCCCTACTGCCATCAACATTGTCTCCAAGAACCTACAGCCTCTCCTTCCCCTCTGCTGTGCCTGGAAACCGAGACCGAAGACCGCCAACTAGTTCCGGAGTCATACCAAAACTTTTTGGATGTGTTCAGTCAAAAGGGCGCTGAGACTTTACCACCACATAGGCCCTATGACTGCCCAATTGAACTTCTCCCCGGGGCGGAAATCCCATTTGGAAGAATATTCCCCATAACCGAGCTGGAACTAGGCACCCTTAAGTCTTATATAGACGAAAATCTGGAAAAGGGCTTCATACGACCTTCCACATCCCCTGCTGGAGCTGGTATATTTTTCGTGGAGAAGAAAGACCATTCTCTACGCCCCTGCGTAGATTACCGGGATCTGAACAAAATCACGATCAAAAATAGATACCCCCTTCCTTTGGTTCCCGAACTATTCCAGAGACTTGACCCCCGCGGGGCTTACAACCTTGTCTGCATTAGAGACGGCGACGAGTGGAAAACCGCGTTCCGCACTCGATTCGGACACTTCGAGTATCTAGTCATGCCCTTCGGCTTGTGCAACGCCCCTGCCACTTTTCAGCACTTCATAAACGATATCTTCAGAGACTACCTGGACTTGTTCGTTATAGTCTATCCTAGATGACATCTTGATCTTTTCTTCCTCTCTGCCTGACCATCGGAAGCATGTCCAAAAGGTATTAGCCCGACTCCGCCAACACAGCCTTTACGCCAAGGCCGAAAAGTGTGAGTTTGAACGTGAGAGCATTCAATTCCTGGGATTAATAATTTCAGTTGAAGGCGTCAGAATGGACCCTCAAAAGGTCACAGCTATTACGGACTTGCCTGCTCCCACCGACAAGAAAGCGATTCAGCGCTTTGTGGGTTTTGCAAATTTTTACCGCAAATTCATTAAAGGCTTCTCTTCCATCATCGCCCCCATCACAAGCTTAACCAAGCGAGGTACTCGGTTCCAGTGGTCCCTTGAAGCTCAGGCTGCCTTTTCTACCCTGAAGGGTTTGTTCGTCTCGGCCTCTATACTGAAACATCCCGATCCAGCCTTACCCTACATTTTGGAAGTCGATGCCTCCGAGGTAGCTGTCGGTGCAGTGCTTTCTCAGAGACAAGGTCCCTAATCTTTATTACACCCAGTTGCGTTCTTCTCACGCAAACTATCGGAAGCCGAGAGAAACTACGATGTCGGCGACAGAGAACTTTTGGCGATTAAAGCAGCCCTTGAGGAATGGCGGTCCCTCTTGGAGGCCTCGGCACATCCCATTCTGATCTATACGGATCATAAAAATTTAGAGTACCTGAAGATTGCTAAGAGACTGAAGCCACGACAGGCCCGGTGGGCACTTTTTTTACCAGATTTTCTTTTCACATAACCTATAGACCAGGATCTAAGAACACTAAACCGGATGCACTTTCCCTGGTGTTTATTGGGCCTGAAGCCCCTTCATCTCCAGACACCATCCTAGCACCCGGTAACTTCCTCATGCTATAGGAGGACCTCCTGTCTCAGATTAAACAGGCTTCTTCAAACGCTCCGCTATCATCGGATCCGGCTTTACTGCTAAAAGACGACCTGCTCTGGAATAAGGATGGGATCTTTGTCCCCCAGCAGCTACGGGTAGCGGTTCTCAAATCCTGTCACGACCACAAATTAGCCGGCCACTTTGGAATTCACAAGACGTCAGAGCTTCTCCAGCGCACCTTCTGGTGGCCACAGTTACTTCAGGACTGCAGAAGCTATGTGGAATCCTGTACCACCTGTATCCAAAATAAAGGCAGTAGAACCAGAGCCTGGGGGTTACTAAAACCATTGCCTGTTCCGGAGAAACCATGGAGGATGATATCCATGGACTTTATTGTCGAGCTACCACCATCAGAAGATTATACCACCATCTTCGTGGTGGTGGATAGACTGACCAAGATGGCCCACTTTCTGCCTATGATAGGAACACCTTCCGCTTCTGAGACGGCAAGAATCTTTATTAAAGAGTGAGACTCCATGGTGTACCCGCAAACGTCGTGTCTGACCGGGGGGGTGCAATTCACCTCAAAATTTTGGAAAGCACTCAGTGGCGCCCTGGAAATTGGACTGTCTTTCTCACCCGCATATCATCCGCAGTCTAACGGTCAGACCGAGCGCACTAACCAGACGCTGGAGCAATATTTGCGCTGTTTCTCTAGTTTTGCTCAGGACGATTGGGCCTCTCTATTGCCCCTTGCAGAATTCACTTATAATAACTCTATCCATTCCGCTACCAACCAGTCTCCATTCTTTGCTAACTATGGGTTCCACCCTCTGTTCCTATCCAATAACATACCAGAATGCTCAGTACCGGCTGTTCAAGAAACCTTGGACTTCTTCTCTGCTAATAATAAATTACTGCAGGAGACAATGGCAAAGACCCAAGCACGCAATAAGGAGGTGTTCGACAGGAGGAGGAGGGGAGAACTTGACCTTGCACCAGGAGACCAAGTTTGGTTGTCCACCCTAAATTTAAAGTTGGCTTGCCCATCCAAGAAACTTGGTCCCTAATTTGTGGGTCCCTTTCCGATGCTCAGGAAGATCAACGAAGTGGCCTACGAGTTGAAGTTACCTGCCTCTTACCGGATTCACCCAGTCTTTCATGTGGCATTGCTCAGAACCACTGTCCCGGATCCCTTCATCAACCGGAATACCGGCCCTCCTGAACCGGTACTTATCGACAGTAACGAGGAATTCGAAGTGGAATCTATCCTGGATTGTAGGAAGAGACGTAACCAGGTCCAATACCTGGTGAAATGGAAGGGCTATGGCCAGGAGGAGAACTCCTGGGAGCCGGAGGCCAACATTCATGCGGAAAGACTGATCCTGGCTTTTAAGAGAACTCACCCAAGGAAGTTGGCCCAGTTGGGCATCCGGAGGCTGCCCGTAGAGGGGGGGGGCAATGTCACGAAAGACGTTCTGTTTTGCCCCGACGCATGCGCGTTGGCGCGAGTTTGCGCGCGCATCAATGTGCCTGGTGCGCGGCGGCGTGCGCGTAGCGGGAGCGAGCGCGGTGACGGTGTTTGGCGCCAAGAAACGCTATTTAAACTGCCTGATGCCTCTCCATCTTGCTGACCAGTCTACAGCGTTTACCTAAGAATCTGCACCTGTTACCTGTTGATCTCCTGTTTACCTGACCCGGCTTCCTGTGACCTTCCTTGCCTGCAACCTGCCTACGACCCCGGCTTTACCTGACTACGACTCCTGCTTAACCCCTGGCTCTGTCTCTGCCCGCCTGTGTTACCGACCCGGCTTGGACTTTCGACTACTCTCTGGACTTACCCTGATTCCTGAACCACTTACCGGTGTTCCGTCCAGCTTGCTCACCTGCCTGATTCCTGTACCTGCTAGTGCCATACCACCGCCTCTGCATGCTGCTTGGTGCTTTTCCTGGACCAGCATGCACCTGCCTGCTATCGCTTCCGGACCGCTACCCAGCTTTACTATCAGGCATTTGTGCCCCTCCGGACTCTTGACCCTCTGTCTATTCTACCAGGAGGTCCTGAGTTGGAGGCTTACGAGAGGCCGCTCCCTGCACGTTGAGCTCCATAACCAGGTACGTGACAGCTAGTGACACGTTTTAGCCAAGCTATCCTTTGCTAGCATCAGCGGTGTGAAGTGATTGGACTGTCACCTATTGATACGTGGGAGTTGACCACCTGGAATGTTTTTCCTGGGACTTTCAAACACTCATTGTGTTCACCCATAGGGGACATTGACACTATTTTGATTTCATTTACGAAATTCATTTATTATTAATTGCAGATTATGAATATATAAGTTCAGTGGAATCTCAGATTTTTTTAGCGCTGTTATCATTTGATTATTTTTAATGAGACCTATTTATTTTCATTTTTTATTACTATATAATAGCTGCTATAAGAAGAAAAATGTTACTGCGCTGATCTAATTATCCAGAGGTATTTAATCTCTGGGAATATGGACATAAGTGAAATATCAGGGCCACAATGTACCCAATCTTAAGTGTGAATAACCTGAATACAAACAAAAAAAAATATAAGAAATATATGAGACATACAAATGTGACACAGTGATTTCAAACTTAAATCATATATCTAGATCAGTGTGTCAGCATACAATCCATATGCCACAGTGCTTCTATGAGAAAAATGGCTGTTGCTGCTACTGACCAACCAAATAGTGAAAACAATACGAAAGATATTACAAAAAAATATATTATATATATATATATATGTGTGTAAAAACCCAATATGCGGTACGCCAACTGCACCGTGAGTTGTCCAATAACCAATATTGGAACAAAATAAAATAAATATCAATAAAAGTGAAATAATTATCAAACAACCATACAAATGTGCAATGTGCTGGCTGCACTTAAAAATAGTCCAAATGACAGGCAATCTTGCTCTTATACAATAGGTTCCAGCAAACACAAGGTTCAATGTTGGTAATGCTGTATACAGGAAAGTGCCGCTATCTCTTCCACCCGACAAAGATGTGCCACCATCACCAATGGTTAAAATCAACACTCACCAGACCCCAGATATTATTAGGCTCCAAAGTGGTGTCTTTTCTTTGTCCGTCAGTGGGTGTTGCCTCCTTTTCCCTTTTACAAGGTGTCATCAATTCCTCAAAAACAAGGGGCTCATCATGGTGTAGTATATTAAAATATGTATTTATTTAAAAAAGGTAAAAAAATATAACACTTACAATATAAAGTGCCTCTGACCGGCACTGAGTGTCTTTGGCAGTGTCAACCGTTAAAAGCCGCTGACCAGCATTTAAGTGGCGTCCTAAGAGGTGTGCTTGCCCCGCTGTGCTCCGCATGTATTGCTACAAGGGGTCCGTGCGCGCTGGTGTGCTGCACCCTCAATGTGTGTGTCCAAACAGCCTCTACGCGTTTCGCTAGTTGCGTCGTCAGGAGAGCTGTGGACACTACTGTTTAGGCTGTATTTATACCCCTGTGGATTCCCTGAAATGCTGCAAGGTAGTCACAGGAAACAGGAAGTCTTCCGGCCACCATCTTAGCTGGTGGTGCAGGAAGTTCCTGTTCCACCATTTTGGTTCCTGGATACCTGGCTTTTTGCCAGTCCTGGCCATTCACAGGAAACAGGAAGTCTTCCGGCCGCCATCTTAGCTGATGGTGCCGGAAGTTCCTGTTCCACCATTTTGGTTACTGGATACCTGGCTATTTGCCAGTCCTGGCTGTTGTTACTGGGTGTCAGCAATAAAAATATAAATATAAATATGCCCAGCAGCCAGGGTGGCTGTATGTGTGGGGCGCTATGTGCGCTGCTACCTCCGTTCGTTTGTGCACCTCCCCCCACCCCCGTGTGTGGGCGCTTGTCGCCCTGTGTGTTATTCCCTGTATTATCGCCGCAACCGGAAGTGCTTGTGCGGCCACCTTGCCTCCGTTACCGGAAGTGTCCGTTCCGCCATTTTGGTTACTGGCATCCTGTGTTAGTCTATGCCTATTTTAGGTAATGGCTAATTCCCCACACAGGATGTAATATTGGTTATTTTAGCTACTGGCAATAGTCCCTGTGTAGCAGTCACCGTCTCTGGTTGACGCTGCCAGGGACACTTTACAAAAAACAACATTTTATCACCTATATTACTGTAAGTGGTCAAAAACTATGTTTACTAAAAGTTTTATTTACTAAAAATTAATCAAACACCATGAGGCCATAAAAAGCAGGAAACAAATACAGTTTTCATTTTTCTGCTGCTATATTTTAACTTTTCTATATAAACCCTTCTCAGTGTATATCATTACTGATATTTTAACCCTATATAATTAATACGCATACTCGTTGGTTTCTGATACTTGATGGTAGGTGATCCATCATCAAGTGATCTAGTGCTGTTTCTTAGATGCTGTTTCTTAAAGGGGAACTGCTCTAATTGCATACATACTAGAAATATTGGTGTTATCAACTTATTAATGGAATGCTTAGGGGGAATGAAATGCGGAATACTTAAAACATCAAAAATCTTCCAAAAAACAATTTATATCTAATTCCACATTCATTCCCCTAGGCTTTAATGTGTCCAATCTAAAAATCCACTCAGTTTCGTTCCTCGATACTTCCCTTCTTAAATTTATGTTCCTCCAATTCTGTTCAATTTTATCTATGGCATAAAACTTCATTTTACTGGGGTCTCTGTTATGTTTATTTCTGAAGTGTAATGACACACTATGATGTATATACCCTTTTTTGATATTTCTGATGTGTTCTCCCATTCGCACCGAGAGTTTCCTTGTGGTTCTGCCCACGTATTGCAGCCCACACTCGCACTCTATTACGTACGTTACGT
Source organism: Rana temporaria (assembly GCF_905171775.1). Classification (NCBI taxonomy): domain Eukaryota; kingdom Metazoa; phylum Chordata; class Amphibia; order Anura; family Ranidae; genus Rana; species Rana temporaria. The sequence continues at coordinate 90,354,967 of NC_053500.1, read as the reverse complement.
GTGTGCTGCTGCACGTGATCAGTTTACCCACTTTAAATTGTTCATTATTGGCGTGAGATTGAAACTGGTCAACCTTTCTTGATCCTTTTGTGGTGCGACAAGGTTTGCATCTTCCGCACCTATAAAAACCCTTCTGGTCAAGGAAGGATATCATCTTTTTGGGTGGGTCCGGTACATTTTTAACCAAGGAATCTCGTATTCTCTTTGCTCTTCTGTACACAAATTTTGGTCTAGCTGGTAAAATTGTACTGAGTTGTGGGTCTCCCAAAATAATGGGCCAGTGTTTTCTAATGATGTCTTCAAACACTCTGTAGTCTGCATTGAAACCCGTTATGAAGGTGACATCATTCTCTTTAGGGGGTGCAATTACTCTCTTTTTTAGCATATCATCCCGGTTCAGAGATCCAACCTCCAATCTAGTTTGCTCCAACCTTCCTCTATCATAACCTTTATTAGCAAACCTATCAATTAAGATGTTTGTCTGTGTCTGATAGTCGGCCATAGAGTTACAATTTCGTTTTATTCTGATGAACTGGCCTTTGGGTATAGCCCGCTTCCACTGCGGATGGTGGCAGCTTCCGAATGGTATATAACCGTTACGGTCGGTTTCTTTAAAGTGTGTTTTCGTGTGCAGTTCACCTTCGACCTTGAATATTTCCAGGTCTAAGAACTGGGTCACATCGGGTTGTACGTTTACCGTGAATTTAATTTCATAGTGGTTGGCGTTGATATGCTCTATGAAATTACTTAATTGCTCGCGATTCCCTTTCCAAACGATTAGGATATCGTCGATGAATCTTTTGTATATTTGTATGTGTGGCCAGCATTTTCCGAATATTTCCTCGTTTTCCCACTTATTCAGGAAAATGTTGGCGACACTTGGGGCGTACTTATTCCCCATGCCAACCCCCTTTATTTGGCTATAGTACTTATGGTTGTGCCAGAAGAAATTGTTCTTCATGGCCATCCGCAGACCTTCAAGTATAAACCTTCTTTGTTTTAATTTGAGTTCCGAGTGTTTTTTTAGAGCCCATGCCACTGCTGCCAGTGCATCTGCTTGTTTTATATTCGTATATAGAGACTCCACATCTATGGTTATTAATAGTGTGGAGTTATCTACAGGTACCTGTTTCAGTGCGTTTATGACGTCTTTGCTATCTTTAATAAATGATTCACCTTTCGCTGCCAATGGCTGTAGGAATACATCTAAGTACTCTCCCAGTCTTGAATGAACGGAGTTTATGCCGCTTATTATTGGGCGGCCGGGAGGTTTCGATTTATTTTTATGTACTTTTGGTACCTGATAGATCACTGGTATTCTGGGGGCCTTAGGTAGTATGTATCTTCCCTCTTTTTGTTCAAAATGTGATCCGCGATCCCTTTGTTTAGAAAATCTCTCAGTTTATTTTTTAGTTCTTTATTGGGGTTCTTTTTTAATAGTTGATAAGTGGTGATGTCATCAACTAACCTGTTTAGTTCACTCGCATAATCTTGTTTGGTCAGGATGACCAGCCCCCCCCCCTTATCTGCCGGCCTCACCACTATGTTTTTACGTTTTTCTAGTTTTCTTATCCCTTGCCATATTCTATCTTGTTTGATGTTTTTCTTTGGTTTGATATTTTTTATTTCCTTTTCCACCATCTTTTTAAATACTTCTATATGGTGGTTGGAACTGATTTTGGGATTAAAAGTGGATTTGTTTTTTAGTTGACTATGTGCGTATTCAGGGGTACTTGCCTTATGGGCATTCTCCCCTTTCCCCTCGAAGAATTTTTTTAGGTTTAATTTTCTTATAAATTTTTGCAAATCTATAAAAGTTTCAAAACTGTTAAAGGCCCTGCTTGGCGCAAACTTAATGCCCTTGTCTAATACCAGTAGTTCCTCCTGGGAGAATTCAATGTTAGTTAGGTTGAAGATCCCTTCACCTAACCCACCCTTTTTCTTTTTGCTTCCCCCTCTGCACCCTCTCCTTCTTGGGGGTTGTGATTCCACCCCCCTCTGCCAGTCTGAAAAACCGGCATAGGTGGTCTGAAAGACTCCCCCCAGTCCCTCCATTCCCCCTGCCATTGGGGTGGCCCATAGTTTTGGCCATAGTATCCTCTCCCTCTACCCCTTTGGCCTCCCCTCCAGGGCCTGGAGTATTGGCCATAATAAGGGGGGTGGGAGTGTTGTTGGGGTGGTGGTGGTGGAGGTGGTCCCCCTTGTTGGTTTTTATTTGGGGTGGATTTGTGTGCATTATTTTTAACAGCCGGGATGGCTGCTTTCTTTTTCACACTAGTAGTTTCAATTTTCCCCTGGGAGGTGCTTGCACCCTGCGTATCGTTCGTTTCCATTTCGTCATTAAGGGATGTGTTATTCGAATTGGGTATTGTATCATTCTCTTGCCAGCTATAAATTTTCCCTGCTGCATAATCTTTCTTATCTCGTTGGTATTTTTTAACCTTTTTGTTTTTGATTTCATTATCTAATTTAGTCAGGAAATCTTGCAATTTTTTAGCTCTGGTGCTGTAATCATCAGTGCTACTATGTGGGGTCATGTTCTCTTTAAGGCCGTTAATGGTTGTTTCAATTTTCTTTAGCTTTATCTTTCTTCTATCAATAATAATGTCCAATAATTTGTTTTCACATCCATTAAAAAAGTTATACCAAACTTGTGTTAGGCCCTCCTCTGTTAGCCCATCATTGGGTCCTAAATCCCACCTTAACCTACGCGGTGTTATGTGGGCTTGTTTGTATTTTTCCAAGGTTGTAATGTCCCACCATACCCTTATTTGTTTGTCCATTAAGTTTTTTAACTGTTTGAACCTTTGTTCCAGATTGACTGTGGTGATGTCATCTGTATTTTCAAATGGGTCTCCCATTTCTAACCTTCTGCTGGCCAGGAATGAGAAGACCTCCATTTTATGCTGCCCGTGCGGTAATTTAGGAGAAAACAATTGGTTGTGAGTGTCACCGGCGCAAAAGAAAATAAATAAATAAATAAATGTGAACTGTGATCTGCTGCAGTACTGTGTGCCCTTAGTGGGGGTCAATAGTGCTCTAAGAAGAAAAATGTTACTGCGCTGATCTAATTATCCAGAGGTATTTGATCTCTGGGAATATGGACATAAGTGAAATATCAGGGCCACAATGTACCCAATCTTAAGTGTGAATAACCTGAATACAAACAAAAAAAAAAAAAAAATATAAGAAATATATGAGACATACAAATGTGACACAGTGATTTCAAACTTAAATCATATATCTAGATCAGTGTGTCAGCATACAATCCATATGCCACAGTGCTTCTATGAGAAAAATGGCTGTTGCTGCTACTGACCAACCAAATAGTGAAAACAATACGAAAGATATTACAAAAAAATATATTATATATATATATATATGTGTGTAAAAACCCAATATGCGGTACGCCAACTGCACCGTGAGTTGTCCAATAACCAATATTGGAACAAAATAAAATAAATATCAATAAAAGTGAAATAATTATCAAACAACCATACAAATGTGCAATGTGCTGGCTGCACTTAAAAATAGTCCAAATGACAGGCAATCTTGCTCTTATACAATAGGTTCCAGCAAACACAAGGTTCAATGTTGGTAATGCTGTATACAGGAAAGTGCCGCTATCTCTTCCACCCGACAAAGATGTGCCACCATCACCAATGGTTAAAATCAACACTCACCAGACCCCAGATATTATTAGGCTCCAAAGTGGTGTCTTTTCTTTGTCCGTCAGTGGGTGTTGCCTCCTTTTCCCTTTTACAAGGTGTCATCAATTCCTCAAAAACAAGGGGCTCATCATGGTGTAGTATATTAAAATATGTATTTATTTAAAAAAGGTAAAAAAATATAACACTTACAATATAAAGTGCCTCTGACCGGCACTGAGTGTCTTTGGCAGTGTCAACCGTTAAAAGCCGCTGACCAGCATTTAAGTGGCGTCCTAAGAGGTGTGCTTGCCCCGCTGTGCTCCGCATGTATTGCTACAAGGGGTCCGTGCGCGCTGGTGTGCTGCACCCTCAATGTGTGTGTCCAAACAGCCTCTACGCGTTTCGCTAGTTGCGTCGTCAGGAGAGCTGTGGACACTACTGTTTAGGCTGTATTTATACCCCTGTGGATTCCCTGAAATGCTGCAAGGTAGTCACAGGAAACAGGAAGTCTTCCGGCCACCATCTTAGCTGGTGGTGCAGGAAGTTCCTGTTCCACCATTTTGGTTCCTGGATACCTGGCTTTTTGCCAGTCCTGGCCATACACAGGAAACAGGAAGTCTTCCGGCCGCCATCTTAGCTGATGGTGCCGGAAGTTCCTGTTCCACCATTTTGGTTACTGGATACCTGGCTATTTGCCAGTCCTGGCTGTTGTTACTGGGTGTCAGCAATAAAAATATAAATATAAATATGCCCAGCAGCCAGGGTGGCTGTATGTGTGGGGCGCTATGTGCGCTGCTACCTCCGTTCGTTTGTGCACCTCCCCCCACCCCCGTGTGTGGGCGCAGGAACAGGAACTTCCTGCACCACCAGCTAAGATGGTGGCCGGAAGACTTCCTGTTTCCTGTGACTACCTTGCAGCATTTCAGGGAATCCACAGGGGTATAAATACAGCCTAAACAGTAGTGTCCACAGCTCTCCTGACGACGCAACTAGCGAAACGCGTAGAGGCTGTTTGGACACACACATTGAGGGTGCAGCACACCAGCGCGCACGGACCCCTTGTAGCAATACATGCGGAGCACAGCGGGGCAAGCACACCTCTTAGGACGCCACTTAAATGCTGGTCAGCGGCTTTTAACGGTTGACACTGCCAAAGACACTCAGTGCCGGTCAGAGGCACTTTATATTGTAAGTGTTATATTTTTTTACCTTTTTTAAATAAATACATATTTTAATATACTACACCATGATGAGCCCCTTGTTTTTGAGGAATTGATGACACCTTGTAAAAGGGAAAAGGAGGCAACACCCACTGACGGACAAAGAAAAGACACCACTTTGGAGCCTAATAATATCTGGGGTCTGGTGAGTGTTGATTTTAACCATTGGTGATGGTGGCACATCTTTGTCGGGTGGAAGAGATAGCGGCACTTTCCTGTATACAGCATTACCAACATTGAACCTTGTGTTTGCTGGAACCTATTGTATAAGAGCAAGATTGCCTGTCATTTGGACTATTTTTAAGTGCAGCCAGCACATTGCACATTTGTATGGTTGTTTGATAATTATTTCACTTTTATTGATATTTATTTTATTTTGTTCCAATATTGGTTATTGGACAACTCACGGTGCAGTTGGCGTACCGCATATTGGGTTTTTACACACATATATATATATATATAATATATTTTTTTGTAATATCTTTCGTATTGTTTTCACTATTTGGTTGGTCAGTAGCAGCAACAGCCATTTTTCTCATAGAAGCACTGTGGCATATGGATTGTATGCTGACACACTGATCTAGATATATGATTTAAGTTTGAAATCACTGTGTCACATTTGTATGTCTCATATATTTCTTATATTTTTTTTTTTTTTTGTTTGTATTCAGGTTATTCACACTTAAGATTGGGTACATTGTGGCCCTGATATTTCACTTATGTCCATATTCCCAGAGATCAAATACCTCTGGATAATTAGATCAGCGCAGTAACATTTTTCTTCTTAGAGCACTATTGACCCCCACTAAGGGCACACAGTACTGCAGCAGATCACAGTTCACATTTATTTATTTATTTATTTTCTTTTGCGCCGGTGACACTCACAACCAATTGTTTTCTCCTAAATTACCGCACGGGCAGCATAAAATGGAGGTCTTCTCATTCCTGGCCAGCAGAAGGTTAGAAATGGGAGACCCATTTGAAAATACAGATGACATCACCACAGTCAATCTGGAACAAAGGTTCAAACAGTTAAAAAACTTAATGGACAAACAAATAAGGGTATGGTGGGACATTACAACCTTGGAAAAATACAAACAAGCCCACATAACACCGCGTAGGTTAAGGTGGGATTTAGGACCCAATGATGGGCTAACAGAGGAGGGCCTAACACAAGTTTGGTATAACTTTTTTAATGGATGTGAAAACAAATTATTGGACATTATTATTGATAGAAGAAAGATAAAGCTAAAGAAAATTGAAACAACCATTAACGGCCTTAAAGAGAACATGACCCCACATAGTAGCACTGATGATTACAGCACCAGAGCTAAAAAATTGCAAGATTTCCTGACTAAATTAGATAATGAAATCAAAAACAAAAAGGTTAAAAAATACCAACGAGATAAGAAAGATTATGCAGCAGGGAAAATTTATAGCTGGCAAGAGAATGATACAATACCCAATTCGAATAACACATCCCTTAATGACGAAATGGAAACGAACGATACGCAGGGTGCAAGCACCTCCCAGGGGAAAATTGAAACTACTAGTGTGAAAAAGAAAGCAGCCATCCCGGCTGTTAAAAATAATGCACACAAATCCACCCCAAATAAAAACCAACAAGGGGGACCACCTCCACCACCACCACCCCAACAACACTCCCACCCCCCTTATTATGGCCAATACTCCAGGCCCTGGAGGGGAGGCCAAAGGGGTAGAGGGAGAGGATACTATGGCCAAAACTATGGGCCACCCCAATGGCAGGGGGAATGGAGGGACTGGGGGGAGTCTTTCAGACCACCTATGCCGGTTTTTCAGACTGGCAGAGGGGGGTGGAATCACAACCCCCAAGAAGGAGAGGGTGCAGAGGGGGAAGCAAAAAGAAAAAGGGTGGGTTAGGTGAAGGGATCTTCAACCTAACTAACATTGAATTCTCCCAGGAGGAACTACTGGTATTAGACAAGGGCATTAAGTTTGCGCCAAGCAGGGCCTTTAACAGTTTTGAAACTTTTATAGATTTGCAAAAATTTATAAGAAAATTAAACCTAAAAAAATTCTTCGAGGGGAAAGGGGAGAATGCCCATAAGGCAAGTACCCCTGAATACGCACATAGTCAACTAAAAAACAAATCCACTTTTAATCCCAAAATCAGTTCCAACCACCATATAGAAGTATTTAAAAAGATGGTGGAAAAGGAAATAAAAAATATCAAACCAAAGAAAAACATCAAACAAGATAGAATATGGCAAGGGATAAGAAAACTAGAAAAACGTAAAAACATAGTGGTGAGGCCGGCAGATAAGGGGGGGGGGCTGGTCATCCTGACCAAACAAGATTATGCGAGTGAACTAAACAGGTTAGTTGATGACATCACCACTTATCAACTATTAAAAAAGAACCCCAATAAAGAACTAAAAAATAAACTGAGAGATTTTCTAAACAAAGGGATCGCGGATCACATTTTGAACAAAAAAGAGGGAAGATACATACTACCTAAGGCCCCCAGAATACCAGTGATCTATCAGGTACCAAAAGTACATAAAAATAAATCGAAACCTCCCGGCCGCCCAATAATAAGCGGCATAAACTCCGTTCATTCAAGACTGGGAGAGTACTTAGATGTATTCCTACAGCCATTGGCAGCGAAAGGTGAATCATTTATTAAAGATAGCAAAGACGTCATAAACGCACTGAAACAGGTACCTGTAGATAACTCCACACTATTAATAACCATAGATGTGGAGTCTCTATATACGAATATAAAACAAGCAGATGCACTGGCAGCAGTGGCATGGGCTCTAAAAAAACACTCGGAACTCAAATTAAAACAAAGAAGGTTTATACTTGAAGGTCTGCGGATGGCCATGAAGAACAATTTCTTCTGGCACAACCATAAGTACTATAGCCAAATAAAGGGGGTTGGCATGGGGAATAAGTACGCCCCAAGTGTCGCCAACATTTTCCTGAATAAGTGGGAAAACGAGGAAATATTCGGAAAATGCTGGCCACACATACAAATATACAAAAGATTCATCGACGATATCCTAATCGTTTGGAAAGGGAATCGCGAGCAATTAAGTAATTTCATAGAGCATATCAACGCCAACCACTATGAAATTAAATTCACGGTAAACGTACAACCCGATGTGACCCAGTTCTTAGACCTGGAAATATTCAAGGTCGAAGGTGAACTGCACACGAAAACACACTTTAAAGAAACCGACCGTAACGGTTATATACCATTCGGAAGCTGCCACCATCCGCAGTGGAAGCGGGCTATACCCAAAGGCCAGTTCATCAGAATAAAACGAAATTGTAACTCTATGGCCGACTATCAGACACAGACAAACATCTTAATTGATAGGTTTGCTAATAAAGGTTATGATAGAGGAAGGTTGGAGCAAACTAGATTGGAGGTTGGATCTCTGAACCGGGATGATATGCTAAAAAAGAGAGTAATTGCACCCCCTAAAGAGAATGATGTCACCTTCATAACGGGTTTCAATGCAGACTACAGAGTGTTTGAAGACATCATTAGAAAACACTGGCCCATTATTTTGGGAGACCCACAACTCAGTACAATTTTACCAGCTAGACCAAAATTTGTGTACAGAAGAGCAAAGAGAATACGAGATTCCTTGGTTAAAAATGTACCGGACCCACCCAAAAAGATGATATCCTTCCTTGACCAGAAGGGTTTTTATAGGTGCGGAAGATGCAAACCTTGTCGCACCACAAAAGGATCAAGAAAGGTTGACCAGTTTCAATCTCACGCCAATAATGAACAATTTAAAGTGGGTAAACTGATCACGTGCAGCAGCACACACGTAACGTACGTAATAGAGTGCGAGTGTGGGCTGCAATACGTGGGCAGAACCACAAGGAAACTCTCGGTGCGAATGGGAGAACACATCAGAAATATCAAAAAAGGGTATATACATCATAGTGTGTCATTACACTTCAGAAATAAACATAACAGAGACCCCAGTAAAATGAAGTTTTATGCCATAGATAAAATTGAACAGAATTGGAGGAACATAAATTTAAGAAGGGAAGTATCGAGGAACGAAACTGAGTGGATTTTTAGATTGGACACATTAAAGCCTAGGGGAATGAATGTGGAATTAGATATAAATTGTTTTTTGGAAGATTTTTGATGTTTTAAGTATTCCGCATTTCATTCCCCCTAAGCATTCCATTAATAAGTTGATAACACCAATATTTCTAGTATGTATGCAATTAGAGCAGTTCCCCTTTAAGAAACAGCATCTAAGAAACAGCACTAGATCACTTGATGATGGATCACCTACCATCAAGTATCAGAAACCAACGAGTATGCGTATTAATTATATAGGGTTAAAATATCAGTAATGATATACACTGAGAAGGGTTTATATAGAAAAGTTAAAATATAGCAGCAGAAAAATGAAAACTGTATTTGTTTCCTGCTTTTTATGGCCTCATGGTGTTTGATTAATTTTTAGTAAATAAAACTTTTAGTAAACATAGTTTTTGACCACTTACAGTAATATAGGTGATAAAATGTTGTTTTTTGTAAAGTGTCCCTGGCAGCGTCAACCAGAGACGGTGACTGCTACACAGGGACTATTGCCAGTAGCTAAAATAACCAATATTACATCCTGTGTGGGGAATTAGCCATTACCTAAAATAGGCATAGACTAACACAGGATGCCAGTAACCAAAATGGCGGAACGGACACTTCCGGTAACGGAGGCAAGGTGGCCGCACAAGCACTTCCGGTTGCGGCGATAATACAGGGAATAACACACAGGGCGACAAGCGCCCACACACGGGGGTGGGGGGAGGTGCACAAACGAACGGAGGTAGCAGCGCACATAGCGCCCCACACATACAGCCACCCTGGCTGCTGGGCATATTTATATTTATATTTTTATTGCTGACACCCAGTAACAACAGCCAGGACTGGCAAATAGCCAGGTATCCAGTAACCAAAATGGTGGAACAGGAACTTCCGGCACCATCAGCTAAGATGGCGGCCGGAAGACTTCCTGTTTCCTGTGAATGGCCAGGACTGGCAAAAAGCCAGGTATCCAGGAACCAAAATGGTGGAACAGGAACTTCCTGCACCACCAGCTAAGATGGTGGCCGGAAGACTTCCTGTTTCCTGTGACTACCTTGCAGCATTTCAGGGAATCCACAGGGGTATAAATACAGCCTAAACAGTAGTGTCCACAGCTCTCCTGACGACGCAACTAGCGAAACGCGTAGAGGCTGTTTGGACACACACATTGAGGGTGCAGCACACCAGCGCGCACGGACCCCTTGTAGCAATACATGCGGAGCACAGCGGGGCAAGCACACCTCTTAGGACGCCACTTAAATGCTGGTCAGCGGCTTTTAACGGTTGACACTGCCAAAGACACTCAGTGCCGGTCAGAGGCACTTTATATTGTAAGTGTTATATTTTTTTACCTTTTTTAAATAAATACATATTTTAATATACTACACCATGATGAGCCCCTTGTTTTTGAGGAATTGATGACACCTTGTAAAAGGGAAAAGGAGGCAACACCCACTGACGGACAAAGAAAAGACACCACTTTGGAGCCTAATAATATCTGGGGTCTGGTGAGTGTTGATTTTAACCATTGGTGATGGTGGCACATCTTTGTCGGGTGGAAGAGATAGCGGCACTTTCCTGTATACAGCATTACCAACATTGAACCTTGTGTTTGCTGGAACCTATTGTATAAGAGCAAGATTGCCTGTCATTTGGACTATTTTTAAGTGCAGCCAGCACATTGCACATTTGTATGGTTGTTTGATAATTATTTCACTTTTATTGATATTTATTTTATTTTGTTCCAATATTGGTTATTGGACAACTCACGGTGCAGTTGGCGTACCGCATATTGGGTTTTTACACACATATATATATATATATAATATATTTTTTTGTAATATCTTTCGTATTGTTTTCACTATTTGGTTGGTCAGTAGCAGCAACAGCCATTTTTCTCATAGAAGCACTGTGG